>NW_027325454.1:0-172064 GCF_036924035.1 Leuresthes tenuis | reverse complement strand
AGTACGATCTTGTCCCTGTTTCCCCCTTTCAGTGGACACTTGCCCCTAATTACCGCAATTCAGCAGGGGGTCTTTCATTAGGAGTACTGGACTCCCCCGTGCACGGTTTCAGCTCCGACCCTGGAAAGCGGAAAAAACGTTGAGATCTGGTTTGAGGACCCAATTGTTGAGAAAAGTCTCTCAATGAGACTCAGAGTTGCTGGAGTCAGTTAATGCAAATGTTTAATCTTGCAGCAAGTTCAAGAATGTGTGTGTGAATGGGTGTATGTGTGCGAACGTGTGTGAGTTTGTGTATGTGAGAGTTTAATGAACCTGTTATCCACAGGCAGGTCTTAACTAGTATGGCACAGGTCCAGCCTGTCTCATCTTTTTTGGAAGGTCCAGCGCTCGGCCGTAACCCTTCTGTCTGTTTGGACTCTCACATAAATTCGGTTAATCATAGAAAAACGAGAACAAAACTTTTTAGCCCCTTAAATTCATAAAACAGACATGGTGCAGTTATTTCCATTCTAGAAAATAAGAGTAATCACCACCATTCCTATAAATTCTGGATATTCTAACAATCTGAATCTTTTTTAAATGTTCGATGAAGCCCTTTGCTGTTCTGTTTAGAGACTCAGCTGATCACAAACCAAGTTTTGCTCTTGAACCAAGCTTCTAAACTCTTCACCTTTTTCATTTCTCAGTTAGTATTCACTTTAAAACTGATTAAAAGAAAAATTAAATGAATGCCTATCAACAAATGTGGGATCTAAACTCTAGTGCTTTCTCTAAAATAATTTCCTTTCTCAATTCAGAAATGTGTGTGTGTAAGTCACAACACCTGTGACACCAAAACGGCTTTCTTTTCTCTCTTTTCTCTACACTCTGCACTGTGAGCACACACACCAAATCAGAAAGGCTTTTTTCTCTCTTTTCTACATTATGGACTGTGGGGACACAAAACCGCTCTCTCTCTTTTTTTTTTTGATTGTGTGCCAGGGCGTTGTCTCACGTATTAGATTATGCTTAAGATACGAATGGGTTTATCAGTCACATCAGAATCCGTACATACTGATCCTCCCGTAAGAAAATGGTCGGATCTTATCAAACACACTTTGTTTCTTGTGACAAGTCAGCGAAACAGCGTATACACGTCAAGACACTGAATCAAGTTTGCCACAAGAACTCATAAGTTTGGCAGTATTGCTCTGCCGTCAGCAATCATACACCCATTTTATTTTCATGAGACATGTGCAGGCACCTGTTCATCTACTGTTCTATCACTATGAATTAGTTTATCTATTATCAATAAGGATACTTCTACAACTACTATCAAAGTATGTCTTCTTATGTTGTCAGTTGCTATATATGAATAAGTGGGTTGCTACTGAAAAGCATTAAGCATGTCACACAGCCCAAACATATAACATTTCAGGACACACCACACAGTTAACAACCACAGTGAAGCGTGTCAAAGCCCAAACATGTAACATTCAACAGGACACTTACACAACACATTCAAATCAAACAGTCAGACAACATACAAGAACATATACCCCAGCCGGGTAGGAAGGTCCAGCGCTCGGCCGTAACCCTTCTGTCTGTTTGGACTCTCACATACATTCGGTTAATCATAGAAAAACGAGAACAAAACTTTTTAGCCCCTTAAATTCATAAAACAGACATGATAGTCTGAGACGATAGGACTGCTTTTTAGTTTTTATTTGAATAAAAGAGGGTTTCCCGGTTGTGTCATTAGTGAGACAGAGATTTCATGGGTAAGTGAAACTTTTGAAGCAGTCCGAAGAAGTGTGAAGTACTCCGAAGAAGTGTGAGTACAGATTAAGGTCCTCATTGGAGACGTCCTTTGAGTGAAGGAATATATTTCCCCATTCCAAGTCTGAGAATGGGAAACAGTAGGTCTCAGACTTTTGACCCTACCGGGGGACCTAAGCATGATGAAATGAAAAAGACATATGGTCCAGAGGTTTTCCACCAGAAGGTTCTTTTAGTATGTTAGAAATAAGAAAATTAGAAGAAAAGTTTTGCAAATATGAGAAAGAGATGAAGCAAAAAAAAAGAAAATTAAGTTTAAATAAGAAGTAAGAAAGGTATAGAATTTTGGAAAAAATAAAGTGTATTAAGAGAAAGAAAGGAAAATGTTAAACAAATGCCATGACGGAATGATGATAATAATTTAGTATTAGCTGTGCCGGATCCAGACCTGGACTCCTGCCCTCCACAACGCCTGCAACAACAACAGCCAGCCCTGCCACAAGCCTCTGGCTCTCGGGAAGAAGGGACTTCTTCCATCCTCCCTCGGGAAGAAATTCCATCATTCTCACAACATCAGCTACATAGGTCTGATGATGAGGAAAAGGAAGACGTTTGGTTCTCCAGCGTACCTGCCCAAGAACTTTTAACGCAAGTGACAAAAATCCTTTACCCACAATCTGGACTTCAGAGATCTAAACGTGAGAAAAAAAAAACCAGATTCAAACCATGCCTATGGTTAAAGTTGCAGTTCCCACTGGACCATTACTGGTTTATCGACCCTGGACTGAGACTGACATCATGGAAGCATAACAATGCTTACCAGATCCAGAGATTTCTGGACCCCATTTTGCTGACGAGTTGCGAGATTTCTGCGCACAATTCTGCCCGACTGGGGTTGAATTGCGTCGCATATTGGCAAAAAAGTTCAAACCATCCGACCTCTGCAAAATAGAGGCCAGTATGCTACAACTGGATTTGCGACCTACCAACAGTGAACGAGGACATAATGATAACGCTCAATATGAAGCAGCCAACCAAAGACTGTGTCAAGCCATCACCACTCAATTTCCAACCAAAATCAATATGTCCCACATTTACACCTGCAAACAGAAACCTGGTGAAGGGACTGATGATTTTGTACACCGCATCCTTGAGGAAGTCAGCAAGCACAGCGGTCATCAGAGACCAAGGGATTTGGGTAATGAATCAGGACCATGGGAGAGTATTGCATGCAATGCAATAATTAAAGGCCTCATGCCAGATGTCGCCACTGAAGTAAAGAACATTTACGTGGGATGGTGTGAGGGTCCTCGTTTGGCTGACGTTCGCCGATATGCTCGCCATGCTCATAACCAAATTGAGACGCGTAAGACAACCAAAAGGGACAAGTGTGAAAAGGAGCTGCATTTGGCAGCCATGACCATGTATTACGCAGTTGGTGTAAACAGAGGACGAGGCCGAAGTCGAAGACGTGGACGTGTGGGATCAGAGCTATGATCCGAATATTTGTTTTTACTGTGGCCAGACTGGACACTGGAAGAAGGACTGTCCACAGCTGAAAAGTGATGAAATTGGGCAAAAGGCTGACTGAGGGTGGGAGGCAGGTTCTGGACGTCACGCAGCAGCGGAGCCTCCACTAATGGGTGATAGCACAAACACACTCACACATTTTTCCTGCTCTGTGTAGTGAAGAAACGCTTGCCGACTGTGATTCACGTAGTAAAGTTTTGCATGCTATTTCCGTCCTAGAGCAAAGATATTTCTCTCAGAATATGGGAACTTATGTTCATCAGTAGTGACGTCAGGGGAGTTTTATTGTCCTCCAAAGTTAAGTGGAAACCACGTTTACTCTATGTCTGCCTCAGGCCAGGTTGTGAAGGAGAAAATGACAATGCCCATTGCGTGTTGTCACTCCCGATGAGCTCTCCTTCAAACACTAATTTTTGTTATCAGAGTTGTGTCCCATTAACCTGATGGGCTGTGATCTCATGTGTAAATTAGGCATTATTTTAACTTCTACACCAGAGGGTGTTAAGGTTATGTTACAGCCTGACAAAGTTTTCACAGCAGTGCAGTTTGATTCATCGGCACTTACATATGCTTATGAGTGGAAACTTCCCAGCTCTCCTTTTTCACAACAACTAGTGGAAGAAGCAAAAGTGTTAGTTTCACCCCTTTCTGATTTCATGCAACCTACTGATTTGCACTGCACATCACACATTTCTTTGGGGCCTGACAATGACTATGAGAAGAAGTGAAAAAATATGTGCGCCTACTTTATTGGCTGTGTCGCTCACTCCAGAGCACTTCGATTTTTTTAATGTTTGTGGTACTCGCCCTCACATTTCCTTGGCCAAACGTACACACTGGCAGTGACAAGGTGTGGGAGAGTTTGTTGCTACATGTCAGAAATAAATGGAGTGGACTGTTTCACCTGCTGATCCAAATTTGATGTTTTCTGAACGATTGTCAGCATACAAAAAAACATTTTTGAGTACAATGCATTGTCAAAGAACTGTGGACTTAATTCCTACCACAGAATCACATTTTGAAGCATGTTTTTTATCTGAAACAGATTTGTCTTCGATACCCATGTTGGCTGAAGTGCCCAATGATCTTTGGGCTAAGAGCAAATATGATGTGGGGTTGATAAAAGGCTGTGAACCAGTAATTGTCACCCCTAAATCAGACTTTTGTCCATGTAAAAAACAGTACCCTTTTAAGCCTGAAGCAATTAAAGGGAATAAACCTGTTTTTCAATCTTTTCAGAAAACAGGCGTTATTGTTCCTTTTGAAAATTCACCTGTGCTTACTCCATTGTTTCCTGTTAAAAAGATTAAAGATGCTGGCCAGCCAGATGAATGGCGTTTTGTACAGGACCTCCAAGCGGTGAATGCTGCAGTTCAGCCACATGCTCCTACTGTGCCCAACCCACACACTATTTTGTCTCAAATTACATCAGATGCACAGTTTTTCTCAGTGGTTGACTTGTCGCCAGTGCACCCTGATAGCCCATTTTGGTTTGCTTTTTAGTTTGAAGGGAGATCTTGGACTTTTACCCGGTTATGCCAGGGGTACTGTGAAAGTCCCACTATTTACAATGCTGCCCTCAAAGCTAGTCTGGATTAACTTCAATCAACCACAGGCTCTGCTCTTTTGCAGTATGTGGATGACATCCTTTTATGTGGTCCATCTAAACAACAGTGTGAAAAAGACAGTGAATCTGTTGAAACATCTTCCTTCTTATGGCCATAAAGCCAGCCTTTCTAAATTACAGTTTGTACAGGACGAAGTCACCTTTTTGGGTCATGTGATTTCTAAGGTTGGGCGCTCACTTTCTCCTAAACGTGTTGCTGCAGTTCAGATCATTCCTAAACCGGTTACTAAAAAACAGCTTATGTCATTCTTAGGTATAACATCTTACTGCAGGAACTTTATTCCTAACTACTCTTTTCTCGAAGCTCTCTTAGGTGCTCTTATCCATGGTAAAGGCAGCTGCAGTTCTGACATGCAGCTCCAGTCAGCTGATCGTGTTCCATGGACTCCTGAGGCTGAATCAGCCTTTAGTGAGCTTAAGCTGGCTCTTCAAACAGCACCAACACTTGGCATTCCAGATCCTCATAAACCTTTCATACAGGCAGTTGATGAGAAGCATGGTTGTATGACATCTGTTCTTATGCAGGAACATGGGGCAGGCAAAGGCCAGTGGCTCATTTCTCAGCAAAACTGGACTCTGTGGCTGCAGGCCTGCCTGGTTGTCTTCGTGCTGTTGCAGCTGCAGAGAAAGCTGTCCTGGCCTCCCAAGATATTGTGGGCTACGCTAATTTGACTGTTTTGGTTCCTCATACTGTTGCCATTATTCTTCTCGAGCAGAAAACTTCACATCTTTCAACTGCTTGTTGGCTCAGATACACCTCTGTGCTCCGTGATATGCCAAATGTCACTGTTAAACGTTGTACTGTTCTGAATCCTGCTACTTTGCTTCCGACTCCTGAGGATGGGGAGCCTCATGACTGTGAAGCTGTTTTGGAACAAGTTTGTACACCCCGACCTGATCTTTTAGAGACTCCTCTTCCAAACTCTGACATGATTCTTTTTGTAGATGGATCAGCTTTGCGTGATCCAGCCACAGGTACTAACTGTGTTTGGTTTGCAGTATGTTCTTCACATGACACTTTGTTGTCTGGTTCTCTTCCTAAACATTTCTCCGCTCAAACTACTGAACTTATTGCACTTACTGAAGCTTGTAAGTTGGCAGCTGGTAAGTCTGTCACTATTTACACAGATTCCAGATATGCTTTTGGTGTTGTTCATGACTTTGGTGCGCTGTGGAAACACAGGCATTTCCTTAAATCAGATGGTAAAACTATTCTGAACTCCAAGCAGGTTTCTGATCTTCTTGATGCGATCCATTTGCCTACAGCAATCTCGGTCTGTAAGTGTGCGGCTCACACTAACTCAGACGATCCTGTTGCTTGTGGTAATGCCAGAGCTGATGCTGCAGCTAAGCAAGCAGCTAATTTTTTTCCTGTTTTTGCTTCCCTCTCTTTGCAGGCAGAAGACTCCCTCACAGATGTCCATGCTTTGCAAACTTTTGCCTCTGCAGATGAAATTTGGTCCTCTGGACGCATTTGGTCCTCTGTGGGTGCAACTCATACGGATGGTGTTTGGATGGGACCTGAGGGTAAACCCTGTCTACCTAAACATTTTTTTCCTCATTTTTCAAAATTGACACATGGGTTGAACCATGTGTCAAAAGGAGGGATGCTGAATGCACTCACTGCTCAGTGGTTCACAAAAGGGTTCAGTTCATATGCGCAAAAATACTGTCAGTCATGTATGGTTTGTGCCACACATAATGTAGGAAAGGCATTACACACATCGCAAGTTGCACACCCTCCACCAGAGAAACCTTTTGAACATTTGATGATGGATTTTGTTGAACTCACACCAGCTGAAGGAAAGAAATATGCACTAGTAATAGTGGACGTGTTTAGTAAATGGGTTGAAGTTTTCCCTGCAAAACATGCAAACAGTAATGCAGTGACTAAAGCACTGCTAAACAGAAATCATTCCTAGATGGGGCATTCCAGAGAAGATCAGCAGTGATAATGGCACACATTTTGTAAACACTGCATTGACTGAGGTTGGTAAATTCCTGGGAATAAGCTTGCGCACACATTGTGCTTATCATCCACAGAGTGGAGGTGCTGTGGAAAAAGAAAATGGTACATTAAAGTCCAAGTTAGCCAAATGTTGTGAAGAAACAGGTCTGCCATGGACAAAAGCATTACCTATTGTGCTTACCTACATGAGAATGAGAATCAGAGCTCAAGTGAATCTCAGCCCATTTGAAATTTTATTTGGCAGACCTCCTAACCTGGGATTGGGACCTGTAACCAGACCCCTCCCTTCCACAACTGTTTGTGATGATGCTATGTTGTCTTACTGTCGAAACCTTTCCACTGTTCTATCTCAAGTTTCACAGGCAGTAAAAGCAGCCCTTCCAGCCACAGAAAACACACCACTCCAACCAGATGACAGGTGGTGAAGGAACTTCGCAGGAAACATTGGAAGTCCAAACGTTGGCAAGGCCCGTTCCAGGTGCTACTGGTCACTCACACAGCTGTTAAAGTTGCAGAGAGAGCAACCTGGATTCATGCCAGTCACTGTAAGAAGGTACCAGAACCAGTAGATGACTTCCACCCTGACATACATCAGCCTAACCAACACGCCCGGAAGGACAAAGATAAGAGTCAGCAGTAAAAGCTGTACTCCACCGGTGTGTTAAGTGCTAGTAACCTCTGACACCGAAGATTGAAACATCCTTACTGAGACCAGCGATGAAGATGATCATACACATGCTGTGAACCATGGAAGAAACTGTTTGTTGTTTGTATTTTCTTATTTGTAACCAGCATGTGCACATTGTATCTTGATTTCACAGGAAGCAATAATACAGGGCTGCTGTATTTCCCCACGACCCGAGAGACCACCAGACGCCCGAAGCCACACAGCCCCCCCCAGCACACACCCAACCGCCCAGAGCGACGGGACAGCAACCCACCACCACCACTATGTGATCAAGCTAATCAGAAGGGACCAGAGAGAATTAAATTCAGCCAATTGATGTTTTGAGGAAGCAGACATTGTTTCCATGCTAATATAATCTAAAAGAAAATTTCTAAACTGGTTAATACACAGATTGTTCTTCGCTTTCCAGTTCATGAGAATAGTTTTCTTTGCTATACATAACACTGTGAGGATCATGTGTGCTAAACTAAATTCCACGTTGATGTTGTCTAAGTCACCCAGTATGCACAGTGTGGGGCATGCAGGAATGCTACACTTTAGTCATGTTGATAGGTCCGCACAGACTTCAAGCCAGAACTTCTGGACAGGCGCACAAAACCACAAAGCGTGTGCATAATCATCAGGTGTGTTATCTGTGCAATGTGAGCAGATGTTTGAGTGTGTTAAACCCATCCTGAACATCCTTTGTCCTGTATAGTGTGTTCTATGAAGAATTTTGTATTGTATGAGCTGTAAATTAGGATTTCGAGTCATTCTGAAGGTGTTCAAACATATATGTGGCCAGAAGCTATGACTAGAACTGATGGATAAATCTGCCTCCCATTTTGAGGACGGTAGAGACATTGTGTCATCTATCTTAGACAATAATTTATATATTTTTGATAGTAGTTTTGGGGTGCAGATGCTTAGAAATTCTACTACCCTAATCGGGAGTTGTAAGTCTGGTTGGTGGAGGATATATTTCTTTTTTATTATAGACTTAAGTTGTTGATATTCTAGGAATTTATTGCTGCCTATCTCATGTTGTGATATGAGCTCATCAAATAAAATAAAATGTCCATTTTGGATTATATGTTCCAGATGTTTGATTCCTTTGATCTTCCAGAGAGTAAAGTTTAGCATTTTTTTGTTTTGCAGGATGTCAGGATTGTTCCAGATGGGTGTAAGCTTACACGGGACAAGTGAAGACTATGTTATTTTAAGAAATTCCCACCAGGCTGTCAGAGAGGTGCTGATGTTAATGCTTTTGAAACATTTGTGATTTTTTACGTTTTGACTAATAAGTGGCAGGTCAGAGATTTCCAGATTATCACACAATGCTTGTTCTATATTTATCCATGGTTCATCTATTGGGCTAGGTTTAAACCATTTTGATATATACTGTAACCTATTGGCTAAGGAATAGTGCTGAAAATTAGGTAAATCTAATCCACCCTGTCCTTGGTCTTCTGTAGGGTTTTTAAACTAATACGTGGTGGTTTGTTTTTCCACAGAAATTTGGAGATGCATGAACCTAGTGACTTAAACCAAGTAGCAGATGGTTTTATGGGGATCATTGAGAACAAATAGTTAACTTTTGGTAGTATCATCATTTTAATGGTTGTAACTCTCCCCATAAGTGATATAGGTAAGGACTTCAAACGAGAGAGATCGTCCTCTACTGTCTTTAATAATTGCACATAATTTAGCTTTGTTAGCCCTGAGAGCCTGGAGGAAATGTTTATTCCTAAATATCTAATATTTCCTGACTGTAAAGTGATCGCAGGTATATTCTGGTCCCTATAGTTAATGGGCAGAACTGTGGTCTTAGACCAATTGATAGAGTAGTCAGAAAGTGCTGAGAATTTATTTATGAGTGTGATCGTGTGAGTGAGAGACGTTTGTGAGTTCTGAAGGAAAAGTAATACATCATCAGCATAAAGACTTATTTTATGCTCAATATTTTGGGGTTGGATGCCTTTAATATTTCTATCTTGTCTGATAGCAGCTGCTAAAGGTTCGATGAAAATAGCAAAAAGTGAGGGAGAAAGTGGGCAACCCTGTCTTGTACCTCTCTGCAGACTGAAGCTTGGAGAAGTTTGATCATTTGTCCTGACACTTGCACTTGGGGAGTCAGTTATTTTCTTTTGAGGAGATAAGAGGCTTTAATAATAATATCTTGCAAGAGAGAACAACACAGTACAGAATACAGAGTTGCTCTGACCACTGAAGCAAAAACACACAGTTATATTGCCCACTCATCACGTCATCTGTTTTTGGGTATAGTTGATTGTTCTTCTAACTTTCCTCCCCAACCATTAGTTGAGGTTACCCAGACACACTCGTAAATACCAGCCTAACCCTGTCCCCCCTAAAGTGCAGCTATCTCATAATAACAAGCCCACCATTGTAAAGAGGAATTTAAGAAAACAGGGCAGGGTGGTACCTTGCAGCTCAGTGTTTTGCAGGTTATACACAGTAACACTCAATGCAATGCATATAAGAATTATTTTCCATTACATTCCTCCCTTTTGATTATAATAATACCATTATATTAATCAACCCAAAAGAAACAAGGAAAATAATAACTTTATCTGTAAAACATCAGCCTGCATTTGCACACAACGTGAGTTTAAAATGCAGGCATCATAGTGATAAAGGGTCCAATGATAAACAATCAAAACATGAACAATCAAATATGATTATCTTCATCCCTCTCTTAGTCAGCGTCACTAGAGGAAAAATTTTGAAAGCAAAAAAGTTCTTTGAGTCATTTGAATCATTTGGTGAGATACATACAATGAGGCCTTTCACACAGGGAAAAATACAGCAGCCCTGTATTATTGCTTCCTGTGAAATCAAGATACAATGTGCACATGCTGGTTACAAATAAGAAAATACAAACAACAAACAGTTTCTTCCATGGTTCACAGCATGTGTATGATCATCTTCATCACAGGTCTCAGTAAGGATGTTTCAATCTTCGGTGTCAGAGGTTACTAGCACTTAACACACCGGTGGAGTACAGCTTTTACTGCTGACTCTTATCTTTGTCCTTCCGGGCGTGTTGGTTAGGCTGATGTATGTCAGGGTGGAAGTCATCTACTGGTTCTGGTACCTTCTTACAGTGACTGGCATGAATCCAGGTTGCTCTCTCTGCAACTTTAACAGCTGTATGAGTGACCAGTAGCACCTGGAACGGGCCTTGCCAACGTTTGGACTTCCAATGTTTCCTGCGAAGTTCCTTCACCACCTGTCATCTGGTTGGAGTGGTGTGTTTTCTGTGGCTGGAAGGGCTGCTTTTACTGTCTGTGAAACTTGAGATAGAACAGTGGAAAGGTTTCGACAGTAAGACAACATAGCATCATCACAAACAGTTGTGGAAGGGAGGGGTCTGGTTACAGGTCCCAATCCCAGGTTAGGAGGTCTGCCAAATAAAATTTCAAATGGGCTGAGATTCACTTGAGCTCTGATTCTCATTCTCATGTAGGTAAGCACAATAGGTAATGTTTTTGTCCATGGCAAACCTGTTTCTTCACAACATTTGGCTAACTTGGACTTTAATGTACCATTTTCTCTTTCCACAGCACCTCCACTCTGTGGATGATAAGCACAATGTGTGCGCAAGGTTATTCCCAGGAATTTACCAACCTCAGTCAATGCAGTGTTTACAAAATGTGTGCCATTATCACTGCTGATCTTCTCTGGAATGCCCCATCTAGGAATGATTTCTGTTTAGCAGTGCTTTAGTCACTGCATTACTGTTTGCATGTTTTGCAGGGAAAACTTCAACCCATTTACTAAACACGTCCACTATTACTAGTGCATATTTCTTTCCTTCAGCTGGTGTGAGTTCAACAAAATCCATCATCAAATGTTCAAAAGGTTTCTCTGGTGGAGGGTGTGCAACTTGCGATGTGTGTAATGCCTTTCCTACATTATGTGTGGCACAAACCATACATGACTGACAGTATTTTTGCGCATATGAACTGAACCCTTTTGTGAACCACTGAGCAGTGAGTGCATTCAGCATCCCCCCTTTTGACACATGGTCCAACCCATGTGTCAATTTTGAAAAATGAGGAAAAAAATGTTTAGGTAGACAGGGTTTACCATCAGGTCCCATCCAAACACCATCCATATAAGTTGCACCCACAGAGGACCAAATGCGTCCAGAGGACCAAATTTCATCTGCAGAGGCAAAAGTTTGCAAAGCATGGAGATCTGTGAGGGAGTCTTCTGCCTGCAAAGAGAGGGAAGCGAAAACAGGAAAAGATTTAGCTGCTTGCTTAGCTGCAGCATCAGCTCTGGCATTGCCACAAGCAACAGGATTGTCTGAGTTAGTGTGAGCCGCACACTTACAGACCGAGATTGCTGTAGGCAAATGGATCGCATCAAGAAGATCAGAAACCTGCTTGGAGTTCAGAATAGTTTTACCATCTGATTTAAGGAAATGCCTGTGTTTCCACAGCGCACCAAAGTCATGAACAACACCAAAAGCATATCTGGAATCTGTGTAAATAGTGACAGACTTACCAGCTGCCAACTTACAAGCTTCAGTAAGTGCAATAAGCTCAGTAGTTTGAGCAGAGAAATGTTTAGGAAGAGAACCAGACAACAAAGTGTCATGTGAAGAACATACTGCAAACCAAACACAGTTAGTACCTGTGGCTGGATCACGCAAAGCTGATCCATCTACAAAAAGAATCATGTCAGAGTTTGGAAGAGGAGTCTCTAAAAGATCAGGTCGGGGTGTACAAACTTGTTCCAAAACAGCTTCACAGTCATGAGGCTCCCCATCCTCAGGAGTCGGAAACAAAGTAGCAGGATTCAGAACAGTACAACGTTTAACAGTGACATTTGGCATATCACAGAGGTGTATCTGAGCCAACGAGCAGTTGAAAGATGTGAAGTTTTCTGCTCGAGAAGAATAAAGGCAACAGCATGAGGAACCAAAACAGTCAAATTAGCGTAGCCCACAATATCTTGGGAGGCCAGGACAGCTTTCTCTGCAGCTGCAACAGCACGAAGACAACCAGGCAGGCCTGCAGCCACAGAGTCCAGTTTTGCTGAGAAATGAGCCACTGGCCTTTGCCTGCCCCATGTTCCTGCATAAGAACAGATGTCATACAACCATGCTTCTCATCAACTGCCTGTATGAAAGGTTTATGAGGATCTGGAATGCCAAGTGTTGGTGCTGTTTGAAGAGCCAGCTTAAGCTGACTAAAGGCTGGAGCTGCATGTCAGAACTGCAGCTGCCTTTACCATGGATAAGAGCACCTAAGAGAGCTTCGAGAAAAGAGTAGTTAGGAATAAAGTTCCTGCAGTAAGATGTTATACCTAAGAATGACATAAGCTGTTTTTTAGTAACCGGTTTAGGAATGATCTGAACTGCAGCAACACGTTTAGGAGAAAGTGAGTGCCCATCCTTAGAAATCACATGACCCAAAAAGGTGACTTCGTCCTGTACAAACTGTAACTTAGAAAGGCTGGCTTTATGGCCATAAGAAGGAAGATGTTTCAACAGATTCACTGTCTTTTTCACACTGTTGTTTAGATGGACCACATAAAAGGATGTCATCCACATACTGCAAAAGAGCAGAGCCTGTGGTTGATTGAAGTTAATCCAGACTAGCTTTGAGGGCAGCATTGTAAATAGTGGGACTTTCACAGTACCCCTGGCATAACCGGGTAAAAGTCCAAGATCTCCCTTCAAACTAAAAAGCAAACCAAAATGGGCTATCAGGGTGCACTGGCGACAAGTCAACCACTGAGAAAAACTGTGCATCTGATGTAATTTGAGACAAAATAGTGTGTGGGTTGGGCACAGTAGGAGCATGTGGCTGAACTGCAGCATTCACCGCTTGGAGGTCCTGTACAAAACGCCATTCATCTGGCTGGCCAGCATCTTTAATCTTTTTAACAGGAAACAATGGAGTAAGCACAGGTGAATTTTCAAAAGGAACAATAACGCCTGTTTTCTGAAAAGATTGAAAAACAGGTTTAATCCCTTTAATTGCTTCAGGCTTAAAAGGGTATTGTTTTTTACATGGACAAAAGTCTGATTTAGGGGTGACAATTACTGGTTCACAGCCTTTTATCAACCCCACATCATATTTGCTCTTAGCCCAAAGATCATTGGGCACTTCAGCCAACATGGGTATCGAAGACAAATCTTTTTCAGATAAAAAACATGCTTCAAAATGTGATTCTGTGGTAGGAATTAAGTCCACAGTTCTTTGACAATGCATTGTACTCAAAAATGTTTTTTTGTATGCTGACAATCGTTCAGAAAACATCAAATTTGGATCAGCAGGTGAAACGGTCCACTCCATTTCTTTCTGACATGTAGCAACAAACTCTCCCACACCTTGTCACTGCCAGTGTGTACATTTGGCCAAGGAAATGTGAGGGCGAGTACCACAAACATTAAAAAAATCGAAGTGCTCTGGAGTGAGCGACACAGCCAATAAAGTAGGCGCACATATTTTTTCACTTCTTCTCATAGTCATTGTCAGGCCCCGAAGAAATGTGTGATGTGCAGTGCAAATCAGTAGGTTGCATGAAATCAGAAAGGGGTGAAACTAACGCTTTTGCTTCTTCCACTAGTTGTTGTGAAAAAGGAGAGCTGGGAAGTTTCCACTCATAAGCATATGTAAGTGCCGATGAATCAAACTGCACTGCTGTGAAAACTTTGTCAGGCTGTAACATAACCTTAACACCCTCTGGTGTAGAAGTTAAAATAATGCCTAATTTACACATGAGATCACAGCCCATCAGGTTAATGGGACACAACTCTGATAACAAAAATGAGTGTTTGAAGGAGAGCTCATCGGGAGTGACAACACGCAATGGGCATTGTCATTTTCTCCTTCACAACCTGGCCTGAGGCAGACATACAGTAAACGTGGTTTCCACTTAACTTTTGAGGACAATCAAACTCCCCTGACGTCACTACTGATGAACATAAGTTCCTATATTCTGAAAGAAATATCTTTGCTCTAGGACGGAAATAGCATGCAAAACTTTACTACGTGAATCACAGTCGGCAAGCGTTTCTTCACTACACAGAGCAGGAAAAATGTGTGAGTGTGTTTGTGCTATCACCCATCAGTGGAGGCTCCGCTGCCGCGTGACGTCCAGAACCTGCCTCCCACCCTCAGTCAGCCTTTTGCCCAATTTCATCACTTTTCAGCTGTGGACAGTTGCAGTTTTGTTTTTTCTCACGTTTAGATCTCTGAAGTCCAGATTGTGGGTAAAGGATTTTTGTCACTTGCGTTAAAAGTTCTTGGGCAGGTACGCTGGAGAACCAAACGTCTTCCTTTTCCTCATCATCAGACCTATGTAACTGATGTTGTGAGAATGATGGAATTTCTTCCAGAGGGAGGATGGAAGAAGTCCCTTCTTCCCGAGAGGCTTGTGGCAGGGCTGGCTGTTGTTGTTGCAGGGCAGGAGTCCAGGTCTGGATCCGGCACAGCTAATACTAAATTATTATCATCATTCCGTCATGGCATTTGTTTAACATTTTCCTTTCTTTCTCTTAATACACTTTATTTTTTCCAAAATTCTATACCTTTCTTACTTCTTATTTAAACTTAATTTTCTTTTTTTTGCTTCATCTCTTTCTCATATTTGCAAAACTTTTCTTCTAATTTTCTTATTTCTAACATACTAAAAGAACCTTCAGGTGGAAAACCTCTGGACCATATGTCTTTTTCATTTCATCATGCTTAGGTCCCCCGGTAGGGTCAAAAGTCTGAGACCTACTGTTTCCCATTCTCAGACTTGGAATGGGGAAATATATTCCTTCACTCAAAGGACGTCTCCAATGAGGACCTTAATCTGTACTCACACTTCTTCGGAGTACTTCACACTTCTTCGGACTGCTTCAAAAGTTTCACTTACTCATGAAATCTCTGTCTCACTGATGACACAACCGGGAAACACTCTTTTATTCAAATAAAAACTAAAAAGCAGTCCTATCTTCTCAGACTATCATATTTCAAAAATGATCCCAGCGCTGGTATTCAAGAAAAGGACCTGCCAGTCCTCTCTCTCAGAAAAGGCCTTGGAGGTATGAGGCTGGAACAGCTACTTCAGTCCAGGCTGGCCATGCACTGCGATCCGGTCCAGAGACACCAGTCGAGGGATCCTGTTCTTGACGCCAAAATTGTGGTGGAAATTTAGTAACGCACAGAGTCAGTTATTTTCTTCTGAGGAGATAAGAGGCTTTAATAATAATATCTTGAAAGAGAGAACAACACAGTACAGAATACAGAGTTGCTCTGACCACTGAAGCAAAAACACACAGTTATATTGCCCGCTCATCACGTCATCTGTCTTTGGTTGATAGTTGATTGTTCTTCTAACTTTCCTCCCCAACCATCAGTTTAGGTTACCCAAAAGGAGTGTATTGCTCCATCGCAAGTATGCTTCTTTCACATACAGGGTAATATGAAGAATTTTATGCCTGAAACCTATTTAGACATGCAAAAATATGAAGGACAAAGCAGTTTTAACTTGGTTTGAGTGAAGGAATTCATTTTATATCAAAATCCGGAATTGTGCATTATGGCAGCAGAATTGTAGTCTGAATACCTTTATGCCAAACAGATTTGCTTTGCCAAGGGAAGTTTTATAAATGTTTATTGTTTATGTTTACAATATATAAACTAGCAGAATAATTAATTCATCCTCCTGGTCCCTCCCACCCCGGAGAGGGCAGCCAGAGACTGGCTGCAATAGGCATCCCCGCTACCTGGGACCCAACACAGGGCAGGAGGGCCTGATGTCCACCAGGCTCGGGGCCTGCAGTCACCATATTCCGGGAGCTACTGTACCCCCAGAAGGAACCCATCCCGCCCCACCCCACTCAACCCAACCCCACCCCGGAGGACCTCTACAAAAACAAACAAACAACAACAAAAATCAAACAAACAAACAAACAAATCACCCGGTCACACCAGTCGCAGCAGCGAGACCCACCATCACCCAGGCCCCCCCCAACAGGGGAAAAGCACACCCCCACTCAGACCCCCTTCCCCTCACCGCACGCCCCAACACCCTAAAAAAAATAACCACCTGCGGACACCTTGGAGTTCCCAGAGCAACAAGGCCGGCACCAGGATCTGCACCAACCCACGCATATTGTGGCATGTCCAGGGCAACCCAGACCCCCCAGGCACAGGCAGGGCCCCGCCCCGGGCGCAAGGCAACGGCAAGCCACCAGGTCCAGGCCCAGCTCCACCACCCACGCCAGAGCGGCCCGGTCACCCGGTACAGAGCCAGCAGCCACCACCCCAAGGCCCCTAAGGGACCCCGCCCCACACCGCAAGACAGCCCCACCCGCAAGCCCCCAAAACTGCCCTCCAAGCCCGACACACAGTCCCCCCCAGCAATGACCAACCCGGTCCCCACGACCCGAGAGACCACCAGACGCCCGAAGCCACACAGCCCCCCCCAGCACACACCCAACCGCCCAGAGCGACGGGACAGCAACCCACCACCAACACTATGTGATCAAGCTAATCAGAGGGGACCAGAGAGAATTAAATTCAGCCAATTGATGTTTTGAGGAGGCAGACATTGTTTCCATGCTAATATAATCTAAAAGAAAATTTCTAAACTGGTAAATACACAGATTGTTCTTCGCTTTCCAGTTCATGAGAATAGTTTTCTTTGCTATACATAACACTGTGAGGATCATGTGTGCTAAGCTAAATTCCACGTTGATGTTGTCTAAGTCACCCAGTATACACAGTGTGGGGCATGCAGGAATGCTACACTTTAGCCATGTTGATAGGTCCGCACAGACTTCAAGCCAGAACTTCTGGACAGGCGCACAAAACCACAAAGCGTGTGCATAATCATCAGGTGTGTTATCTGTGCAATGTGAGCAGATGTTTGAGTGTGTTAGACCCATCCTGAACATCCTTTGTCCTGTATAGTGTGTTCTATGAAGAATTTTGTATTGTATGAGCTGTAAATTAGGATTTTGAGTCATTCTGAAGGTGTTCAAACATATTTGTGGCCAGAAGCTATGACTAGAACTGATGGATAAATCTGCCTCCCATTTTGAGGACGGTAGAGACATTGTGTCATCTATCTTAGACAATAATTTATATATTTTTGATAGTAGTTTTGGGGTGCAGATGCTTAGAAATTCTGCTACCCTAATCGGGAGTTGTAAGTCTGGTTGGTGGAGGATATATTTCTTTGTTATTATAGACTTAAGTTGTTGATATTCTAGGAATTTATTGCTGCCTATCTCATGTTGTGATATGAGCTCATCAAATGAAATAAAATGTCCATTTTGGATTATATGTTCCAGATGTTTGATTCCTTTGATCTTCCACAGAGTAAAGTTTAGCATTTTTTTGTTTTGCAGGATGTCAGGATTGTTCCAGATGGGTGTAAGCTTACACGGGACAAGTGAAGACTTTGTTATTTTAAGAAATTCCCACCAGGCTGTCAGAGAGGTGCTGGTGTTAATGCTTTTGAAACATTTGTGATTTTTTACGTTTTGACTAATAAGTGGCAGGTCAGAGATTTCCAGATTATCACACAATGCTTGTTCTATATTTATCCATGTTCATCTATTGGGCTAGGTTTAAACCATTTTGATATATACTGTAACCTATTGGCTAAGGAATAGTGCTGAAAATTAGGTAAATCTAATCCACCCTGTCCTTGGTCTTCTGTAGGGTTTTTAAACTAATACGCGGTGGTTTGTTTTTCCACGGAAATTTGGAGATGCATGAATCTAGTGACTTAAACCAAGTAGCAGGTTGGTTTTATGGGGATCATTGAGAACAAATAGTTAACTTTTGGTAGTATCATCATTTTAATGGTTGTAACTCTCCCCATAAGTGATATAGGTAAGGACTTCCAACGAGAGAGATTGTCCTCTACTGTCTTTAATAATTGCACATAAATTAGCTTTGTTAGCTCTGAGAGCCTGGAGGAAATGTTTATGCCTAAATATCTAATCTTTCCTGACTGTAAAGTGATCGCAGGTATATTCTGGACCCTACAGTTAATGGGCAGAACTGTGGTCTTAGACCAATTGATAGAGTAGTCAGAAAGTGCTGAGAATTTATTTATGAGTGTGATCGTGAGTGAGAGACGTCTGTGAGTTCTGAAGGAAAAGTAATACATCATCAGCATAAAGACTTATTTTATGCTCAATATTTTGGGGTTGGATGTCTTTAATATTTCTATCTTGTCTGATAGCAGCTGCTAAAGGTTTGATGAAAATAGCAAAAAGTGAGGGAGAAAGTGAGCAACCCTGTCTTGTACTTCTCTGCAGACTGAAGCTTGGAGAAGTTTGATCATTTGTCCTGACACTTGCATTTGGGGAGTCAGTTATTTTCTTGTGAGGAGATAAGAGACTTTAATAATAATATCTTGCAAGAGAGAACAACACAGTACAGAATACAGAGTTGCTCTGACCACTGAAGCAAAAACACACAGTTATATTGCCCGCTCATCACGTCATCTGTTTTTGGGTATAATTGATTGTTCTTCTAACTTTCCTCCCCAACCATCAGTTGAGGTTACCCAGACACACTCGTAAATACCAGCCTAACCCTGTCCCCCCTAAAGTGCAGCTATCTCATTATAACAAGCCCACCATTGTAAAGAGGAATTTAAGAAAACAGGGCAGGGTGGTACCTTGCAGCTCGGTCATTTGCAGGTTATACACAGTAACACTCAATACAATGCATATAAGAATTATTTTCCATTACATTCCTCCCTTTTGATTATAATAATACCATTATATTAATCAACCCAAAAGAAACAAGGAAAATAATAACTTTATCTGTAAAACATCAGCCTGCATTTGCACACAACGTGAGTTTAAAATGCAGGCATCATAGTAATAAAGGGTCCAATGATAAACAATCAAAACATGAACAATTAAACGTGATTATCTTCATCCCTCTCTAAGTCAGTGTCACTAGAGGAAAAATTTTGAAAGCAAGAAAGTTATTTGAGTCATTTGGTCTTTTTCACACTGTTGTTTAGATGGACTACATAAAATGATGTCATCCACATACTGCAAAAGAGCAGAGCCTGTGGTTGATTGAAGTTAATCCAGACTAGCTTTGAGGGCAGCATTGTAAATAGTGGGACTTTCACAGTACCCCTGGCATAACCGGGTAAAAGTCCAAGATCTCCCTTCAAACTAAAAAGCAAACCAAAATGGGCTATCAGGGTGCACTGGCGACAAGTCAACCACTGAGAAAAACTGTGCATCTGATGTAATTTGAGACAAAATAGTGTGTGGGTTGGGCACAGTAGGAGCATGTGGCTGAACTGCAGCATTCACCGCTTGGAGGTCCTGTACAAAACGCCATTCATCTGGCTGGCCAGCATCTTTAATCTTTTTAACAGGAAACAATGGAGTAAGCACAGGTGAATTTTCAAAAGGAACAATAACGCCTGTTTTCTGAAAAGATTGAAAAACAGGTTTAATCCCTTTAATTGCTTCAGGCTTAAAAGGGTATTGTTTTTTACATGGACAAAAGTCTGATTTAGGGGTGACAATTACTGGTTCACAGCCTTTTATCAACCCCACATCATATTTGCTCTTAGCCCAAAGATCATTGGGCACTTCAGCCAACATGGGTATCGAAGACAAATCTGTTTCAGATAAAAAACATGCTTCAAAATGTGATTCTGTGGTAGGAATTAAGTCCACAGTTCTTTGACAATGCATTGTACTCAAAAATGTTTTTTTGTATGCTGACAATCGTTCAGAAAACATCAAATTTGGATCAGCAGGTGAAACAGTCCACTCCATTTCTTTCTGACATGTAGCAACAAACTCTCCCACACCTTGTCACTGCCAGTGTGTACGTTTGGCCAAGGAAATGTGAGGGCGAGTACCACAAACATTAAAAAAATCGAAATGCTCTGGAGTGAGCGACACAGCCAATAAAGTAGGCGCACATATTTTTTCACTTCTTCTCATAGTCATTGTCAGGCCCCAAAGAAATGTGTGATGTGCAGTGCAAATCAGTAGGTTGCATGAAATCAGAATGGGGTGAAACTAACGCTTTTGCTTCTTCCACTAGTTGTTGTGAAAAAGGAGAGCTGGGAAGTTTCCACTCATAAGCATATGTAAGTGCCGATGAATCAAACTGCACTGCTGTGAAAACTTTGTCAGGCTGTAACATAACCTTAACACCCTCTGGTGTAGAAGTTAAAATAATGCCTAATTTACACATGAGATCACAGCCCATCAGGTTAATGGGACACAACTCTGATAACAAAAATGAGTGTTTGAAGGAGAGCTCATCGGGAGTGACAACACGCAATGGGCATTGTCATTTTCTCCTTCACAACCTGGCCTGATGCAGACATACAGTAAACGTGGTTTCCACTTAACTTTGGAGGACAATCAAACTCCCCTGACGTCACTACTGATGAACATAAGTTCCTATATTCTGAGAGAAATATCTTTGCTCTAGGACGGAAATAGCATGCAAAACTTTACTACGTGAATCACAGTCGGCAAGCGTTGCTTCACTACACAGAGCAGGAAAAATGTGTGAGTGTGTTTGTGCTATCACCCATTAGTGGAGGCTCCGCTGCCGCGTGACGTCCAGAACCTGCCTCCCACCCTCAGTCAGCCTTTTGCCCAATTTCATCACTTTTTAGCTGTGGACAGTCCTTCTTCCAGTGTCCAGTCTGGCCACAGTAAAAACAAATATTCGGATCATAGCTCTGGCGTGGCTCCTCTCCCACACGTCCACGTCTTCGACTTCGGCCTCGTCCTCTGTTTACACCAACTGCGTAATACATGGTCATGGTTGCCACATGCAGCTCCTTTTCACACTTGTCCCTTTTGGTTGTCTTACGCGTCTCAACTTGGTTCTGAGCATGGCGAGCATATCGGCGAACGTCAGCCAAACGAGGACCCTCACACCATCCCACGTAAATGTTCTTTACTTCAGTGGCGACATCTATATAATATTGTCTGGGTCCCGTTAAAACATGTATTTTTCCCATCTAATTCCTTGTTTGCTTTAAAACAAGTATTCCCCATTTTCTATCCCTTCAGTAGCCAACCAGTTTGTATGGAGTACACTGGAGCAACTTGACTGATCAGTAAAACACTGCTTTTGTTGTCACCGCAAGGCTTCCCCCGTCGGTTGTTTCACTGAGACACTACTGAGTAACTACAACTCAACACAGTTTATACACATAACATTCATATACATACTAACAAACAAACAAACAATAATTTATCGCAATTTTCTCATCTCTGTTTGAACGTACACCCAGGTAAATATTCCTGTAGTCTTCTCATACCGACTATGGACCCATTCATTGTTTAACTTCACTGTTTTGCAAATCCTAATTGGATATTACACATTGACATTGAACTTTACTGGATAAGCAGGTCTTCATTGCATTCAGCAGCCTATATGTGAGCATTTATGTGTAAGCTGTTCTTCTTTGCATTTATCAGCAGCAAGCAATTCTTCACTGCACATGCATATGTAAATAGTAAAACAATTCCAATGTGTTAGCGAAACCTTCTATATCACAGTGGTTTCTAAGGTCTATTTTAAGTTCTTTGCCATCAGTGAGATGACATTGTTTACAAAGTGTGTCAAATTATCACTGAAGATCTTTTCAGGAATTTCAAATCTAGAAATGAGTTATTTTACGCGTGATTTTGCTACTGAGAGTGCATCTGCTTGTGCACATGGAAATATTTCAGACCATTTGGTAAAAACCTCTGTTGTCACTGAGCAGAATCGTTTCCCTTAACATTAATTTAGTTCAATGAAATCTACAAAATAATGAAATAATGAAATCCAAACAAATATGTTGAAAAAGATACACTGGCTTAGGGAATTATCTTCGTTTTGGTCTTAGATTGCCCTGTGGAATGTGTTTTGCACATATTTGACCTGCTAGACAAAACTTTATTCATTTATTTATTCTAAAAAAATGTTTTTAATAATTAGTAAAACCATATGCTGTAAAAACCTGGTTCATTATTGCTTCCATCCCTCCTGTTGAGACATGACATGGTCCGTGGCTCAATACTGCAGCATATTTAAACAAATTCTTTGGCAGTATGGTTTTCCTTCCGGTCATTCATACGAGTCTATTGTAGATGGCAATTGAATAACATCTAATAATGCTAAAATATTTGTAGTTTATACATTTAGCTGTGGATGTCAACATACCTGTTTTTCCAATGCTGTGTTAACACATGTACAGTTGAGAAGGCATACTGACTGTCAGTGTAAACGTTAACAACCTTTTTGTTATTTAATTTACAAGCTTCAGTTAAAGCTACCAATTCGACTGCTTGAACAGAGTAATTTTTTGGTAGTGGTTGTTTTAAGAAAACTTCAGTTTCTGTTACTACTGCAAATCCTGTAGCATTTGTGCCATCAGGGTTTTTTTCTTTGATCTGTTGAATAAATATAGTTATTTCTGCATTTTCATAATGTATATCAGTTAAGTCTGGCCTGGGTAAAACACTGATGGTTATTTCTGACATGCAATCATGAGGCTTTCCATCTGTGGGGTAGGTAGCAGTGTGGATGGATTAAGTGTAGCACATCTCTCGACAACAAGGTGTGGCTGTGAAAGAAGAACTGTTATGTAGGAGAGATGTCTGGTAAAGATATTTTGTTAAGTAACCATATCACAGCCACTGCATGAGGTACCTTAAGTGTTAATGGGTGAAATAACACCATTATTGTTGATGCCTGCACTGCCAATGGCTTCTGGCCATTGATTCAAAAGTACGATCTCGTCCCTTTTTCCCCTTTCAGTGGACACTGGCCCCTAATTACCGCAATTCAGCAGGGGGTCTTTCATTAGGAGTACTGGACTCCCCCGTGCACGGTTTCAGCTCCGACCCTGGACAGCGGAAAAAACGTTGAGATCTGGTTTGAGGACCCAATTGTTGAGAAAAGTCTCTCAATGAGACTCAGAGTTGCTGGAGTCAGTTAATGCAAAGGTTTAATCTTGCAGCAAGTTCAAGAATGTGTGTGTGTATGGGTGTATGTGTGCGAACGTGTGTGAGTTTGTGTGTGTGAGAGTTTAAAGAACCTGTAATCCACAGGCAGGCCTTAACTAGTATGGCACGGGTCCAGCCTGTCTCATCTTTTTTGGAAGGTCCAGCGCTCGGCCGTAACCCTTCTGTCTGTTTGGACTCTCACATACATTCGGTTAATCATAGAAAAACGAGAACAAAACTTTTTAGCCCCTTAAATTCATAAAACAGACATGGTGCAGTTATTTCCATTCTAGAAAATAAGAGTAATCACCACCATTCCTATAAATTCTGGATATTCTAACAATCTGAATCTTTTTTAAATGTTCGATGAAGCCCTTTGCTGTTCTGTTTAGAGACTCAGCTGATCATAAACCAAGTTTTGCTCTTGAACCAAGCTTCTAAACTCTTCACCTTTTTCATTTCTCAGTTAGTATTCACTTTAAAACTGATTAAAAGAAAAATTAAATGAATGCCTATCAACAAATGTGGGATCTAAACTCTAGTGCTTCCTCTAAAATAATTTCCTTTCTCAATTCAGAAATGTGTGTGTGTAAGTCACAACACCCGTGACACCAAAACGGCTTTCTTTTCTCTCTTTTCTCTACACTCTGCACTGTGAGCACACACAACAAATCAGAAAGGCTTTTTTCTCTCTTTTCTACATTATGGACTGTGGGGACACAAAACCGCTCTCTCTTTTTTTTTTTTTGATTGTGTGCCAGGGCGTTGTCTCACGTATTAGATTATGCTTAAGATACGAATGAGTTTATCAGTCACATCAGAATCCATATATACTGATCCTCCCGTAATAAAATGGTCGGATCTTATCAAACACACTTTGTTTCTTGTGACAAGTCAGCGAAACAGCGTATACACGTCAATACACTGAATCAAGTTTGCCACAAGAACTCATAAGTTTGGCAGTATTGCTCTGCCGTCAGCAATCATACACCCATTTTATTTTTATGAGACATGTGCAGGCACCTGTTCATCTACTGTTCTATCACTATGAATTAGTTTATCTATTATCAATAAGGATACTTCTACAACTACTATCAAAGTATGTCCGGACTTCTTATGTTGTCAGTTGCTATATATGAATAAGTGGGTTGCTACTGAAAAGCATTAAGCATGTCACACAGCCCAAACATATAACATTTCAGGACACACCACACAGTTAACAACCACAGTGAAGCGTGTCAAAGCCCAAACATGTAACATTCAACAGGACACTTACACAACACATTCAAATCAAACAGTCAGACAACATACAAGAACCTATACCCCAGCCGGCATTGCTCCCTGCCTATTTTCCTACAACTCACTATGTGTGTGCACACCTTTATTCACAAACTCTTCAACTTATACTCTTTTACCGAAGCTGCTACAGCTCGATTGGCCAAATACCCTTAGATCCTATTTCGGTGAATTTGACATCTGCCTTGCATGTAACAGATTAGCGGTTTAGCAGTTTTAATTTAGTTTGAGTGAAGGAATTCATTTTATAGCAAAATCCGAAATCGTGAAGAACTCATGGAAGTAAGCTTATTCTCGGATTCCTGAATCTTTAGATTTGCTCTTTCTTTTACTGCAAAGTACAACATTGAGCAGCACTAATGAGTTGTTTCTATTTTTGGCAGGCTTTACCTTTACGGATGAAGCCCTTTCTGTCTGTGCAAAAGAAATCTTGTTACTGTGCAGAGTGACTTCTCTGAGTAGAGTCGCCTTACTTACTGTGCCAATGTTCGAAGCTGGATGCAAAGTTGTTGCTTGAATGGTGCTCGCTGGAGCGTGCGGTAGTGTAAAGTTATACCATTTAAAAGGGCTGAAGAGTGCTCAGTGCAGCGGGTGGGCCGAGGTGCAAAGTGACACTATGGCCATAAAAAGAACACCGCTACAAGTGCGCATTGTGCCAGGAAGGGCCCTCGGACGTGAACCAGTGGACAGTTATCGCTTCTCGGCCTTTTGGCTAAGATCAAGTGTAGTATCTGTTCTTATCAGTTTAATGTCTGATGTGTCCTCTATGCGAGGACTACATATTAAATGGATTTGTATCAATAGGAGTTGAAAAAGGAGCTTGCTCCGTTCACTCCAAGCATCGACCCGGTACTGTAGTGCCCCTGGGAACGGTGCGCTCTCCTCTGCTCTTGTGAAAAAGCAAACAGCGGTGCAGGATGGAGGTTTCAGGGAGCCCAAGATGAAACTTTCTTTTAGTCTGCTGAGAAAAGAGAGTGAATGCGAAGTAGACTTTAACACGGCTCTGGGAGCGAGCCGAGTGCGGGCTAACCAGGCGAATTGCTTGAAAGAAACGCGACACCGAATGAGCGGTCAGAACAAAGCCTCAATACGGTGTTCCTGTGGTGTTTTTATAAAATGCGGTGAAAAAAAAGGTGTGAATGCCCCATAGAAAACTAAAAGGTGGAGCGGAAGTGTTCGGCTGCAAGAAGGTGTGAATGTCCGACTATATTTGGTGAAAAGCAGGTGAAGCAAGGTCTGAATGCCCAACCTTACATCATCAAAAGCGAGATCAGAGGTTTTTGGCTGCAAGAAGGCCATAGTTTGCCAAAAGTGGGTAAGGTGCGAATGACCGACTAAATATCAACAAAAGTGGGGGCGGAGGTCTTCGGATGCAAGTGGGTGTGAATATCCCACCATAGAAGTATGGTGGAGAGGAAGCTGTGAATGGCCGACCATAGTTTGCAAAAAGCGGGTGAGAAAAGGTGCGAATGTCCAACCATACATGATCAAAACAGGGAGCGGAGGTGTTTGGCTGCGACAAGGTGTGAATGTCCACCCATAATTAATGAAAAGCGGGCAACAAGTAGGTTCGAATGCCATACCATACATCATCAAAAGCAGGAGTGGATGTGTTCGGCTACAAGAAGGTTTGAATGTCCGAGCATAGTTTGTAAAAAGCTGGTAAGAAAAGGTTCGAATGCCTGAACATACATCATCAAAAGCAGGACTGGATGTGTTCGGCTACAAGAAGGTTTGAATGTCCGACCATAGTTGGTAAAAAGTGGGTATGAAAAGGTTCGAATGCCCAAGTTCGGCTGAAAAAAACTGTGTTCGGCTGCAAAAAGGTGTGAATGTTTGACTAAAGTTTGTAAGACAAGGTTCGAATGCCTGACAATGTATGATCAAAAGCGGGAGCGGAGGTGTTCAGCTGCAAGAAGGTCTAAATGTCCATCATTAATTGCTAGAAAACATGAAAGAAAATTTTCGAAAATCAATCTGCACATGATCATAAGTGGGAGAGGAGGTGTTCAGCTGCAAGAAGGTGTGAATGTCCTACCATAATTGCTGAAAAATGTGTTAGAAACGGTAAGAATGCCGGACCATACATCATCAAAAGCTAGAGAGGTGGTGTTCGGCTGCAAGTAGGTGTGAATGTCTGACTAAAGTTCAAATATATTAACAAAAGCGGGAGGAGAGGTCTTCGGATGAGTGGTTGAGAATTTCCAACCATAATCTATAAAATGCGGTGAAAAAAAAGGTGTGATAGAAACCTAAAAGGTGGAGCGGAAGTGTTCGGCTGCAAGAAGGTGTGAATGTCCGTCTATAGTTGGTGAAAAGCAGGAAAAGCAAGGTCTGAATGCCCAATCTTACATCATCAAAACCGAGATCAGAGGTGTTTGGCTGCAAGAAAACGGGTAAGGTGTGAATGACCGACTAAATATCAACAAAAGTGGGGGCGGAGGTCTTCGGATGCAAGTGGGTGTGAATATCCCACCATACAAGTATGGTGGAGAGGAAGCTGTGAATGTCCGACCATGGTTTGTAAAACGCGGGTAAGACAAGGTGCGAATGTCCGACAATGTATGATCAAAAGAGGGAGCGGAGGTGTTCGGCTGCAAGGTCTGAATTTCCAACCATAATTTGTAAACACCGTTGAAGAAAAGCCTCGAAAGCCCGACTATACACCATCAAAAGCGGGAGCAGAGGTGTTCAGCTGCAAGAAGGTCTGAATGTCCACCAATAATTACTGAAAAATGGGTAAGAAGAGGTGTGAATGCCCAACTATACATCATCAAAAGCAGAAGTGGATGTGTTCGGCCACAAGAAGGTTTGAATGTCCGACCATAGTTTGTAAAAGGCGGGTAAGAAAAGGTTTGAATGCCCGAACATACACAATCAAAAGAGGGAGCGGAGGTGTTTCGCTGCAAGAAGGTGTGAATGTCCGAGCATAGTTTGTAAAAAGCGGGTAAGAAAAGGTTCGAATGCCCGAACATACACCATCAAAAGAGGGAGCGGAGGTGTTCCGCTGTAAGAAGGTGTGAATGTCCAACCATAGTTGGTAAAAAGCGGGTAAGAAAAGGTTAAAATACCCGACTCTACACAATCAATAGCGGGAGCGGAGTTGTTCGGCTAAAAGAAGGTGTGAAAGTCCGACCATGGTTTGTAAAAAGCGGGTAAGAAAAGGTTCGAATGCAAAAATATACACCATCAAAAGCGGAAGCCGAGGTGTTCGGCTGCAAGTAGGTCTGAATGTCCACCCATAATTAATGAAAAGCGGGCAACAAGTAGGTTCGAATGCCCAACCATACATCAACAAAAGCAGGAGTGGATGTGTTTGGCTACAAGAAGGTTTGAATGTCCAACCATAGTTTGTAAAAAGCGGGTAAGAAAAGGTGCGAATGCCCGAAAATACACCATCAAAAGAGGGAGCGGAGGTGTTCCGCTGTAAGATGGTGCGAATGTCCGACCATAGTTGGTAAAAAGCGGGTAAGAAAAGGTTCGAATGCCCGAATATATACCATCATAAGCGGAAGCGGAGGTGTTCGGCTGCAAGAAGGTGTGAACGTCCGACCAAAGTTTGTAAAAAGCAGTTAAGAAAAGGTTCGAATATCCAACCAAACATAATCAAAAGTGGGAGCAGAGCTGTTCGACTGCAAGTAGGTGTGAATTTCCACCCATAATTCCTGAAAAATGGGTAAGAAAAGGTGCGAATGCCCAACCATACATCATCAAAAGAAGAAGTGGATGTGTTCTGCTACAAGAAGGTTTGAATGTCCGACCATAGCTTGTAAAAAGTGGGTAAGAAAAAGTTCGAATGCTCGAACATACACCATCAAATTTGGGAGCGGAGGTGTTCCGCTGTAAGACGGTGTGAATGTCCGACCATAATTGGTAAAAAGCGGGTAAGAAAAGGTTAAAATACCCGACTGTACACAATCAATAGCGGGAGCGGAGTTGTTCGGCTACAAGAAGGTGTGAAAGTCCGACCATGGTTTGTAAAACGCGGGTAAGACAAGGTGCGAATGCCCGACAATGTATGATCAAAAGAGGGAGCGGAGGTGTTCGGCTGCAAGGTCTGAATTTCCAACCATAATTTGTAAACACCGTTGAAGAAAAGCCTCGAAAGCCCGACTATACACCATCAAAAGCGGGAGCAGAGGTGTTCAGCTGCAAGAAGGTCTGAATGTCCACCAATAATTACTGAGAAATGGGTAAGAAAAGGTGTGAATGCCCAACTATACATCATCACAAGCAGAAGTGGATGTGTTCGGCCACAAGAAGGTTTGAATGTCCGACCATAGTTTGTAAAAGGCGGGTAAGAAAAGGTTTGAATGCCCGAACATACACAATCAAAAGAGGGAGCGGAGGTGTTCCGCCATAAGAAGGTGTGAATGTCCGACCGTAGTTGCTAAAAAGTGGGTAAGAAAAGGTTAAAATACCCGACTGTACACAATCAATAGCGGGAGCGAATGTGTTCGGCTACAAGAAGGTGTGAAAGTCCGACCATGTTTTGTAAATAGCGGGTAAGAAAAGGTGCGAATGCCCGACAATGTATGATCAAAAGAGGGAGCGGAGGTTTTCGGCTAAAAGAAGGTCTGAATGTCCAACCATAATTTGTAAAAACCGGGGAAGAAAAGGCTCGAAAGCCCGACTATACACCATCAAAAGCGGGAGCAGAGGGGTTCAGCTGCAAGAAGGTCTGAATGTCCATCAATAATTGCTAGAAAACATGAAAGAAAATTTTCGAATATCAAACCGCACATGATCATAAGTGGGAGCGGAGGTGTTTAGCTGCAAGAAGGTGTGAATGTCCACCCATAATTCCTCAAAAATGGGTAAAAAAAAAGGTGCGAATGCCCAACCATACATCATCAAAAGCAGGACTGGATGTGTTCGGCTACAAGGTTTGAATGTCCGAGCATAG
The DNA here is from genome assembly GCF_036924035.1 of Leuresthes tenuis. Taxonomy (NCBI): domain Eukaryota; kingdom Metazoa; phylum Chordata; class Actinopteri; order Atheriniformes; family Atherinopsidae; genus Leuresthes; species Leuresthes tenuis. Next base: position 142,317 of record NW_027325454.1, on the reverse strand, counting down.
TTTGTTAAAAGCGGGTAAGAAAAGGTGCAAATGCCCGAACATACACCATCAAAAGAGGGAGCGGAGGTGTTACACTTGAAAGACGGTGTGAATGTCCGACCATAGTTGGTAAAAAGTGGGTAAGAAAAGGTTCGAATGCCCGAATATATACCATCAAAAGCGGAAGCGGAGGTGTTCGGCTGCAAGAAGGTGTGAACGTCCGACCAAAGTTTGTAAAAAGCAGTTAAGAAAAGGTTCGAATATCCAACCAAACATAATCAAAAGTGGGAGCAGAGCTGTTCGACTGCAAGTAGGTGTGAATTTCCACCCATAATTCCTGAAAAATGGGTAAGAAAAGGTGCGAATGCCCAACCATACATCATCAAAAGAAGAAGTGGATGTGTTCTGCTACAAGAAGGTTTGAATGTCCGACCATAGCTTGTAAAAAGTGGGTAAGAAAAAGTTCGAATGCTCGAACATACACCATCAAATTTGGGAGCGGAGGTGTTCCGCTGTAAGACGGTGTGAATGTCCGACCATAATTGGTAAAAAGCGGGTAAGAAAAGGTTAAAATACCCGACTGTACACAATCAATAGCGGGAGCGGAGTTGTTCGGCTACAAGAAGGTGTGAAAGTCCGACCATGGTTTGTAAAACGCGCGTAAGACAAGGTGCGAATGCCCGACAATGTATGATCAAAAGAGGGAGCGGAGGTGTTCGGCTGCAAGGTCTGAATTTCCAACCATAATTTGTAAACACCGTTGAAGAAAAGCCTCGAAAGCCCGACTATACACCATCAAAAGCGGGAGCAGAGGTGTTCAGCTGCAAGAAGGTCTGAATGTCCACCAATAATTACTGAGAAATGGGTAAGAAAAGGTGTGAATGCCCAACTATACATCATCACAAGCAGAAGTGGATGTGTTCGGCCACAAGAAGGTTTGAATGTCCGACCATAGTTTGTAAAAGGCGGGTAAGAAAAGGTTTGAATGCCCGAACATACACAATCAAAAGAGGGAGCGGAGGTGTTCCGCCATAAGAAGGTGTGAATGTCCGACCGTAGTTGCTAAAAAGTGGGTAAGAAAAGGTTAAAATACCCGACTGTACACAATCAATAGCGGGAGCGAATGTGTTCGGCTACAAGAAGGTGTGAAAGTCCGACCATGTTTTGTAAATAGCGGGTAAGAAAAGGTGCGAATGCCCGACAATGTATGATCAAAAGAGGGAGCGGAGGTTTTCGGCTAAAAGAAGGTCTGAATGTCCAACCATAATTTGTAAAAACCGGGGAAGAAAAGGCTCGAAAGCCCGACTATACACCATCAAAAGCGGGAGCAGAGGGGTTCAGCTGCAAGAAGGTCTGAATGTCCATCAATAATTGCTAGAAAACATGAAAGAAAATTTTCGAATATCAAACCGCACATGATCATAAGTGGGAGCGGAGGTGTTTAGCTGCAAGAAGGTGTGAATGTCCACCCATAATTCCTCAAAAATGGGTAAAAAAAAAGGTGCGAATGCCCAACCATACATCATCAAAAGCAGGACTGGATGTGTTCGGCTACAAGGTTTGAATGTCCGAGCATAGTTTGTTAAAAGCGGGTAAGAAAAGGTTCGAATGCCCGAACATACACCATCAAAAGAGGGAGCGGAGGTGTTCAGCCATAAGAAGGTGTGAATGTCCGACCGTAGTTGGTAAAAAGCGGGTAAGAAAAGGTTAAAATGGCCGTCTGTACACAATCAATAGCGGGAAGGGATGTGTTCGGCTACAAGAAGGTGTGAAAGTCCGACCATGTTTTGTAAAAAGCGGTTAAGAAAAGGTGTGAATGCCCGACAATGTATGATCAAAAGAGGGAGCGGAGGTTTTCGGCTGCAAGAAGGCCTGAATGTCCAACCATAATTTGTAAAAACCGGGGAAGAAAAGGCTCGGAAGCCCGACTATACACCATCAAAAGCGGGAGCAGAGGTGTTCAGCTGCAAGAAGGTCTCAATGTCCATCAATAATTGCTAAAAAACATGAAAGAAAATTTTCGAATATCAAACCGCACATGATCATATGCGGGAGAGGAGGTGTTCAGCTGCAAGAAGGTGTGAATGTCCACCCATAATTCCTGAAAAATGGGTAAAAAAAGGTGCGAATGCCCAACCATACATCATCAAAAGCAGGTGTGAATATCAGATCATAATTTGCAAAAACCTGATGAGAAATGGTGAGAATGCCCGACTATACACCATCAAATGCGGGAGCGGAGGTGTTCGGCTGTGAGTAGGTGTGAATGTCCGACCATACTTGCTGAAAAAAATGACAAAGCAGTTTTCACTTGGTTTGAGTGAAGGATTTCATTTTATATAGAAATCCGAAATTGTGTAGAACTCGTGGAAATAAGTTTATTCTCGGATTCCTAAAGGTTTAGTGTTGTTCTTTGGTATACTGCAAAGTAATACTTTTTATTTTGTTGAAACCGATTCAGACATGGATAAATATCAAGGAAAAAGCAGTTTTAACTTGGTTTGAGTGAAGGAATTAATTTTATATCAAAATCCGAAATTGTGTAGAACTCGTGGAAATAAGTTTATTCTCGGATTCCTAAAGGTTTAGTGTTGTTCTTTGGTATACTGCAAAGTAATACTTTCTATTTTGTTGAAACCGATTAAGTTAAAACTGCTTTGTCCTTCATATTTATCCATGTCATAATAGCTTTAAACAAAAAAGAACGTTGTACTTTGCAGGATAGGAAAGAACAACACTAAACCTTTAGGAATCCGAGAATAATCTTCTTTTCACGAGTTCTACACAATTTCGGATTTTGATATAAAATGAATGCCTTCACTCAAACCAAGTTAAAACTGCTTTGTCCTTCATATTTATTCATGTCTAAATAGCTTTAAACAAAAAAGAACGTTGTACTTTGCAGGATAGGAAAGAACAACTCTAAACCTTTTCAGGAATCCGAGAATAAGCGTCGATTGACGAGTTCTACACAATTTCGGATTTTGATATAAAATGAATTCGTTCACTCAAACCAAGTTAAAACTGCTTTTGTCCTTCATATTTATCCATGTCTGAATAGGTTTCAACAAAAAAGAAAGTATTACTTTGCAGTATACCAAAGAACAACACTAAACCTTTAGAAATCCGAAAATAAGCTTCTTATCACCAGTTCTACACAATTTCGGATTTTGATATAAAATGAATTCCTTCACTCAAACCAAGTTAAAACTGCTTTGTCCTTAATATTTATCCATGTCTGAATAGGTTTCAACAAAAAAGAAAGTATTACTTTGCAGTATACCAACGAACAACACTAAACCTTTAGGAATCCGAGAATAAGCTTCTTTTCACCAGTTCTACACAATTTTGGATTTTGATATAAAATGAATTCCTTCACTCAAACCAAGTTAAAACTGCTTTGTCCTTCATATTTATCCATGTCTGAATGGGTTTCAACAAAATAGAAAGTATTACTTTGCAGTATACCAAAGAACAACACTAAACCTTTAGGAATCCGAGAATAAGCTTCTTTTCACCAGTTCTACAAAATTTTGGATTTTGATATAAAATGAATTCCTTCACTCAAACCAAGTTAAAACTGCTTTGTCCTTCATATTTATCCATGTCTGAATCGGTTTCAACAAAATAGAAAGTATTACTTTGCAGTATACCAAAGAACAACACTAAACCTTTAGGAATCCGAGAATAAACTTATTTCCACGAGTTCTACACAATTTCGGATTTTGATAGAAAATGAATTCCTTCACTCAAACCAAGTGAAAACTGCTTTGTCATATTTTTCAGCAAGTATGGTCGGACATTCACACCTACTCACAGCCGAACACCTCCGCTCCCGCATTTGATGGTGTATAGTCGGGCATTCTCACCATTTCTCATCAGGTTTTTGCAAATTATGATCTGACATTCACACCTGCTTTTGATGTTGTATGGTTGGGCATTCGCACCTTTTTTTACCCATTTTTCAGGAATTATGGGTGGACATTCACACCATCTTGCAGCTGAACACCTCCTCTCCCGCATATGATCATGTGCGGTTTGATATTCGAAAATTTTCTTTCATGTTTTCTAGCAATTATTGATGGACATTGAGACCTTCTTGCAGCTGAACACCTCCGCTCCCGCTTTTGATGATGTATAGTCGGGCTTTCGAGCCTTTTCTTCCCCGGTTTTTACAAATTATGGTTGGACATTCAGACCTTCTTGCAGCCGAAAACCTCCGCTCCCTCTTTTGATCATACATTGTCGGGCATTCGCACCTTTTCTTAACCACTTTTTACAAAACATGGTTGGACTTTCACACTTTCTTGTAGCCGAACACATCCCTTCCCGCTATTGATTGTGTACAGTCGGGTATTTTAACCTTTTCTTACCCGCTTTTTACCAACTACGGTCGGACATTCACACCTTCTTATGGCGGAACACCTCCGCTCCCTCTTTTGATGGTGTAGGTTCGGGCATTCGAACCTTTTCTTACCCGCTTTTTACAAACTATGCTCGGACATTCAAACCTTCTTGTAGCCGAACACATCCAGTCCTGCTTTTGATGATGTATGGTTGGGCATTCGCACCTTTTTTTTTACCCATTTTTGAGGAATTATGGGTGGACATTCACACCTTCTTGCAGCTGAACACCTCCTCTCCCACTTATGATCATGTGCGGTTGGATATTCGAACATTTTTTTTCATGTTTTCTAGCAATTATTGATGGACATTCAGACCTTCTTGCAGCTGAACACCTCCGCTCCCGCTTTTGATGGTGTATAGTCGGGCTTCCGAGCCTTTTCTTCCCCGGTTTTTACAAATTATGGTTGGACATTTAGACCTTCTTGCAGCCGAAAACCTCCGTTCCCTCTTTTGATCATACATTGTCCGGCATTCGCAACTTTTCTTACCCGCTTTTTACAAACCATGGTCGGACTTTCACACCTTTTAGTAGCCAAACAACTCCGCTCCCGCTATTGATTGTGTACAGTCGGGTATTTTAACCTTTTCTTACCCGCTTTTTACCAATTATGGTGGGACATTCACACCTTCTTACAGCGGAACACCTCCGCTCCCTGTTTTGATCATTTATGGTCTGGCAATACTACCTTTTCTTACCCGTTTTTGAGTTATTATGGCTGGACATTCACAGCTTCTTGCAGCCGAACACCTCTTCTCCCGCTTTTGATGATGAATGGTCCGGCATTCTTACCTTTTCTAACACATTTTTCAGCAATTATTGTTGGTCATTCACACCTTTCTCATCAGCTTTTTACAAATTATGATCTGACATTCACACCTACTTGCAGCCGAACATCTCGGCTTCCGCTTTTGATGGTGTATATTTTGGCATTCGAACCTTTTCTTACCCGCTTTTTACAAACCATGGTCGGACTTTCATACCTTCTTTTAGCCGAACAACTCCGCTCCCGCTATTGATTGTGTAGAGTTGGGTATTTTAGCCTTTTCTTACCCGCTTTTTACCAACTATGGTCGGACATTCACACTTTCTTACAGCGGAACACCTCCGCTCCCTCTTTTGATGGTGTATGTTCTGGCATTCGAACCTTTTCTTACCCACTTTTTACAAACTATGCTCGGACATTCAAACCTTCTTGTAGCCGAACACATCCAGTCCTGCTTTTGATGATGTATGGTTGGGCATTCGCACCTTTTTTTTTACCCATTTTTGAGGAATTATGGGTGGACATTCACACCTTCTTGCAGCTGAACACCTCCTCTCCCACTTATGATCATGTGCGGTTGGATATTCGAACATTTTTTTTCATGTTTTCTAGCAATTATTGATGGACATTCAGACCTTCTTGCAGCTGAACACCTCCGCTCCCGCTTTTGATGGTGTATAGTCGGGCTTCCGAGCCTTTTCTTCCCCGGTTTTTACAAATTATGGTTGGACATTTAGACCTTCTTGCAGCCGAAAACCTCCGTTCCCTCTTTTGATCATACATTGTCCGGCATTCGCAACTTTTCTTACCCGCTTTTTACAAACCATGGTCGGACTTTCACACCTTTTAGTAGCCAAACAACTCCGCTCCCGCTATTGATTGTGTACAGTCGGGTATTTTAACCTTTTCTTACCCGCTTTTTACCAATTATGGTGGGACATTCACACCTTCTTACAGCGGAACACCTCCGCTCCCTGTTTTGATCATTTATGGTCTGGCAATACTACCTTTTCTTACCCGTTTTTGAGTTATTATGGCTGGACATTCACAGCTTCTTGCAGCCGAACACCTCTTCTCCCGCTTTTGATGATGAATGGTCCGGCATTCTTACCTTTTCTAACACATTTTTCAGCAATTATTGTTGGTCATTCACACCTTTCTCATCAGCTTTTTACAAATTATGATCTGACATTCACACCTACTTGCAGCCGAACATCTCGGCTTCCGCTTTTGATGGTGTATATTTTGGCATTCGAACCTTTTCTTACCCGCTTTTTACAAACCATGGTCGGACTTTCATACCTTCTTTTAGCCGAACAACTCCGCTCCCGCTATTGATTGTGTAGAGTTGGGTATTTTAGCCTTTTCTTACCCGCTTTTTACCAACTATGGTCGGACATTCACACTTTCTTACAGCGGAACACCTCCGCTCCCTCTTTTGATGGTGTATGTTCTGGCATTCGAACCTTTTCTTACCCACTTTTTACAAACTATGCTCGGACATTCACACCTTCTTGCAGTGAAACACCTCCGCTCCCTCTTTTGATGGTGTATGTTCGGGCATTCGCACCTTTACTTACCCGCTTTTTACAAACTATGGTCGTACATTCAAACCTTGTAGCCGAAAACCTCCACTCCCTCTTTTGATCATACTTTGTCGGGCATTCGCACCTTTTCTTACCCGCTTTTTACAAACTATGCTCGGACATTCAAACCTTCTTGTATCCAAACACATCCACTCCTGCTTTTGTTGATGTATGGTTGGGAATTCGAACCTACTTGTTGCCCGCTTTTCATTAATTATGGGTGGACATTCACACCTTGTCACAGCCAAACACCTCCGCTCCCTCTTTTGATCATGTATGGTTGGACATTCGCACCTTTTCTCACCCGCTTTTTGCAAACTATGGTCGGCCATTCACAGCTTCCTCTCCACCATACTTGTATGGTGGGATATTCACACCCACTTGCATCCGAAGATCTCCGCCCCCACTTTTGTTGATATTTAGTCGGTCATTCACACCTTACCTGTTTTCTTGCCGCCAAACACCTCTGATCTCGCTTTTGATGATGTAAGATTGGGCATTCAGACCTTGCTTTTCCTGCTTTTCACCAACTATAGATGGACATTCACACCTTCTTGCAGCCGAACACTTCCGCTCCACCTTTTAGGTTTCTATCACACCTTTTTTTTCACCGCATTTTATAGATTATGGTTGGAAATTCTCAACCACTCATCCGAAGACCTCTCCTCCCGCTTTTGTTAATATATTTGAACTTTAGTCAGACATTCACACCTACTTGTAGCCGAACACCACCTCTCTAGCTTTTGATGAGGTATGGTCCGGGATTCTTACCGTTTCTAACACATTTTTCAGCAATTATGGTAGGATATTCACACCTTCTTGCAGCTGAACACCTCCTCTCCCACTTATGATCATGTGCGGATTGATTTTCGAAAATTTTCTTTCATGTTTTCTAGCAATTAATTATGGACATTTAGACCTTCTTGCAGCTGAACACCTCCGCTCCCGCTTTTGATCATACATTGTCAGGCATTCGCACCTTGTCTTACCCGCTTTTTACAAACTTTAGTCGAACATTCACACCTTTTTGCAGCCGAACACAGTTTTTTGCAGCCGAATTTGGGCATTCGCACCTTTTCATACCCACTTTTTACCAACTATGGTCGGACATTCACACCGTCTTACAGCGGAACACCTCCGCTCCCTCTTTTGATGGTGTATGCTCGGACATTCAAACCTTCTTGTAGCCGAACACATCCACTCCTGCTTTTGATGATGTATGGTATGGCATTCGAACCTACTTGTTGCCCGCTTTTCATTAATTATGGGTGGACATTCACACCTTGTCGCAGCCAAACACCCTGTTTCGATCATGTATGGTTGGACATTCGCACCTTTTCTCACCCGCTTTTTGCAAACTATGGTCGGCCATTCACAGCTTCCTCTCCACCATACTTGTATGGTGGGATATTCACACCCACTTGCATCCGAAGACCTCCGCCCCCACTTTTGTTGATATTTAGTCGGTCATTCGCACCTTACCCGCTTTTGGCAAACTATGGCCTTCTTGCAGCCAAAAACCTCTGATCTCGCTTTTGATGATGTAAGGTTGGGCATTCAGACCTTGCTTCACCTGCTTTTCACCAAATATAGTCGGACATTCACACCTTCTTGCAGCCGAACACTTCCGCTCCACCTTTTAGTTTTCTATGGGGCATTCACACCTTTATTTTCACCGCATTTTATAAAAACACCACAGGAACACCGTATTGAGGCTTTGTTCTGACCGCTCATTCGGTGTCGCGTTTCTTTCAAGCATTTCTCCTGGTTAGCCCGCACTCGGCTCGCTCCCAGAGCCGTGTTAAAGTCTACTTCGCATTCACTCTCTTTTCTCAGCAGACTAAAAGAAACTTCCATCCTGCACCGCTGTTAGCTTTTTCACAAGAGCAGAGGAGAGCGCACCGTTCCCAGCGGCACTGCAGTACCGGGTCGATGCTTGGAGTGAACGGAGCAAGCTCCTTTTTCAACTCCTATTGATAAAAATCCATTTAATATGTAGTCCTTGCATAGACATATCACATATTAAACTGATAAGTACAGATGGATTATGTGCAATTAGTAAAGAGAGTAGAGGACGATCTCTCTCGTTGGAAGTCCTTACCTATATCACTTATGGGGAGAGTTACAACCATTAAAATGATGATACTACCAAAAGTTAACTATTTGTTCTCAATGATCCCCATAAAACCATCTGCTACTTGGTTTAAGTCACTAGATTCATGCATCTCCAAATTTCTGTGGAAAAACAAACCACCACGTATTAGTTTAAAAACCCTACAGAAGACCAAGGACAGTGGTGGATTAGATTTACCTCATTTTCAGCACTATTCCTTAGCCAATAGGTTACAATATATATCAAAATGGTTTAAACCTTGTTGTTGTCACAGTTCCCAGAGACGTTGTAATCGTTGAGGATTCTATATTCACCCCCTCATTAGAGGCACGTGTTGCAGATTGATGACACTGAATCTTCTTCTCTGTTCATTGCTGGCATCATTCCCAGCATCGTAAGTGTTCGTGGCATTGTTAGCCTCTTCTTCTGGATCTTGATATCGAGCATCCTTTTGTATTTCTGGTTTGTAAGTCCTCTCTCTTCGTTCACCGGAGTCTTCGTCTCTTTGTCCTTGAGTTTGGTGATTTTTTCTTCTTTTGATGCCTTGACACAGTGTGACAGGTGATACCACATGGGAGATCCTTTAACTTGGACTGCTGTCCCTGTGCTGCGAAATGGCTGTGCTGCTCAAATGGTCTCTCCTTCATCATATACACAGTTATTTATACATCACCTTCCACCATGAAGCGTTGTCCCTTTTTGTTTCTCTCTTTGTTCTTAAAATGCTGTTATAAATGTCTAAACCAATCCATTAAACTAGATCATTTTGGCAGTAAAGCGATCTACAATGTGCTTGGTCGCAAAGCTGCTCATCTGTGGTAAACAGCTCTTCAGAAAGGCATTCTTCAATTGATTTCACTCATTTTATGTAATAATTTTGTGATTTCCTAGAAAACTACACTTCTTCTCCCATCTGTCTGAGTATTTAATATTGTCTGGGTCCCGTTAAAACATGTATTTTTCCCATCTAATTCCTTGTTTGCTTTAAAACAAGTATTCCCCATTTTCTATCCCTTCAGTAGCCAACCAGTTTGTATGGAGTACACTGGAGCAACTTGACTGATCAGTAAAACACTGCTTTTGTTGTCACCGCAAGGCTTCCCCCGTCGGTTGTTTCACTGAGACACTACTGAGTAACTACAACTCAACACAGTTTATACACATAACATTCATATACATACTAACAAACAAACAAACAATAATTTATCGCAATTTTCTCATCTCTGTTTGAACGTACACCCAGGTAAATATTCCTGTAGTCTTCTCATACCGACTATGGACCCATTCATTGTTTAACTTCACTGTTTTGCAAATCCTAATTGAATATTACACATTGACATTGAACTTTACTGGATAAGCAGGTCTTCATTGCATTCAGCAGCCTATATGTGAGCATTTATGTGTAAGCTGTTCTTCTTTGCATTTATCAGCAGCAAGCAATTCTTCACTGCACATGCATATGTAAATAGTAAAACAATTCCAATGTGTTAGCGAAACCTTCTATATCACAGTGGTTTCTAAGGTCTATTTTAAGTTCTTTGCCATCAGTGAGATGACATTGTTTACAAAGTGTGTCAAATTATCACTGAAGATCTTTTCAGGAATTTCAAATCTAGAAATGAGTTATTTTACGCGTGATTTTGCTACTGAGAGTGCATCTGCTTGTGCACATGGAAATATTTCAGACCATTTGGTAAAAACCTCTGTTGTCACTGAGCAGAATCGTTTCCCTTAACATTAATTTAGTTCAATGAAATCTACAAAATAATGAAATAATGAAATCCAAACAAATATGTTGAAAAAGATACACTGGCTTAGGGAATTATCATCGTTTTGGTCTTAGATTGCCCTGTGGAATGTATTTTGCACATATTTGACCTGCTAGACAAAACTTTATTCATTTATTTATTCTAAAAAAATGTTTTTAATAATTAGTAAAACCATATGCTGTAAAAACCTGGTTCATTATTGCTTCCATCCCTCCTGTTGAGACATGACATGGTCCGTGGCTCAATACTGCAGCATATTTAAACAAATTCTTTGGCAGTATGGTTTTCCTTCCGGTCATTCATACGAGTCTATTGTAGATGGCAATTGAATAACATCTAATAATGCTAAAATATTTGTAGTTTATACATTTAGCTGTGGATGTCAACATACCTGTTTTTCCAATGCTGTGTTAACACATGTACAGTTGAGAAGGCATACTGACTGTCAGTGTAAACGTTAACAACCTTTTTGTTATTTAATTTACAAGCTTCAGTTAAAGCTTCCAATTCGACTGCTTGAACAGAGTAATTTTTTGGTAGTGGTTGTTTTAAGAAAACTTCAGTTTCTGTTACTACTGCAAATCCTGTAGCATTTGTGCCATCAGGGTTTTTTTCCTTGATCTGTTGAATAAATATAGTTATTTCTGCATTTTCATAACGTATATCAGTTAAGTCTGGCCTGGGTAAAACACTGATGGTTATTTCTGGCTTTCCATCTGTGGGGTAGGTAGCAGTGTGGATGGATTAAGTGTAGCACATCTCTCGACAACAAGGTGTGGCTGTGAAAGAAGAACTGTTATGTAGGAGAGATGTCTGGTAAAGATATTTTGTTAAGTAACCATATCACAGCCACTGCATGAGGTACCTTAAGTGTTAATGGGTGAAATAACACCATTATTGTTGATGCCTGCACTGCCAATGGCTTCTGGCCATTGATTCAAAAGTACGATCTCGTCCCTTTTTCCCCCTTTCAGTGGACACTGGCCCCTAATTACCGCAATTCAGCAGGGGGTCTTTCATTAGGAGTACTGGACTCCCCCGTGCACGGTTTCAGCTCCGACCCTGGACAGCGGAAAAAACGTTGAGATCTGGTTTGAGGACCCAATTGTTGAGAAAAGTCTCTCAATGAGACTCAGAGTTGCTGGAGTCAGTTAATGCAAAGGTTTAATCTTGCAGCAAGTTCAAGAATGTGTGTGTGTATGGGTGTATGTGTGCGAACGTGTGTGAGTTTGTGTGTGTGAGAGTTTAAAGAACCTGTTATCCACAGGCAGGCCTTAACTAGTATGGCACGGGTCCAGCCTGTCTCATCTTTTTTGGAAGGTCCAGCGCTCGGCCGTAACCCTTCTGTCTGTTTGGACTCTCACATACATTCGGTTAATCATAGAAAAACGAGAACAAAACTTTTTAGCCCCTTAAATTCATAAAACAGACATGGTGCAGTTATTTCCATTCTAGAAAATAAGAGTAATCACCACCATTCCTATAAATTCTGGATATTCTAACAATCTGAATCTTTTTTAAATGTTCGATGAAGCCCTTTGCTGTTCTGTTTAGAGACTCAGCTGATCATAAACCAAGTTTTGCTCTTGAACCAAGCTTCTAAACTCTTCACCTTTTTCATTTCTCAGTTAGTATTCACTTTAAAACTGATTAAAAGAAAAATTAAATGAATGCCTATCAACAAATGTGGGATCTAAACTCTAGTGCTTCCTCTAAAATAATTTCCTTTCTCAATTCAGAAATGTGTGTGTGTAAGTCACAACACCCGTGACACCAAAACGGCTTTCTTTTCTCTCTTTTCTCTACACTCTGCACTGTGAGCACACACAACAAATCAGAAAGGCTTTTTTTCTCTCTTTTCTACATTATGGACTGTGGGGACACAAAACCGCTCTCTCTTTTTTTTTTTTTTGATTGTGTGCCAGGGCGTTGTCTCACGTATTAGATTATGCTTAAGATACGAATGAGTTTATCAGTCACATCAGAATCCATACATACTGATCCTCCCGTAATAAAATGGTCGGATCTTATCAAACACACTTTGTTTCTTGTGACAAGTCAGCGAAACAGCGTATACACGTCAAGACACTGAATCAAGTTTGCCACAAGAACTCATAAGTTTGGCAGTATTGCTCTGCCGTCAGCAATCATACACCCATTTTATTTTCATGAGACATGTGCAGGCACCTGTTCATCTACTGTTCTATCACTATGAATTAGTTTATCTATTATCAATAAGGATACTTCTACAACTACTATCAAAGTATGTCCGGACTTCTTATGTTGTCAGTTGCTATATATCAATAAGTGGGTTGCTACTGAAAAGCATTAAGCATGTCACACAGCCCAAACATATAACATTTCAGGACACACCACACAGTTAACAACCACAGTCAAGCGTGTCAAAGCCCAAACATGTAACATTCAACAGGACACTTACACAACACATTCAAATCAAACAGTCAGACAACATACAAGAACCTATACCCCAGCCGGCATTGCTCCCTGCCTATTTTCCTACAACTCACTATGTGTGCGCACACCTTTATTCACAAACTCTTCAACTTATACTCTTTTACCGAAGCTGCTACAGCTCGATTGGCCAAATACCCTTAGATCCTATTTCGGTGAATTTGACATCTGCCTTGCATGTAACAGATTAGCGGTTTAGCAGTTTTAATTTAGTTTGAGTGAAGGAATTCATTTTATAGCAAAATCCGAAATCGTGAAGAACTCATGGAAGTAAGCTTATTCTCGGATTCCTGAATCTTTAGATTTGCTCTTTGTTTTACTGCAAAGTACAACGTTGAGCAGCACTAATGAGTTGTTTCTATTTTTGGCAGGCTTTACCTTTGCGGATGAAGCCCTTTCTGTCTGTGCAAAAGAAATCTTGTTACTGTGCAGAGTGACTTCTCTGAGTAGAGTCGCCTTACTTGTTGCGACTGTGCCAATGTTCGAAGCTGGAGTGCAAAGTTGTTGCTTGAATGGTGCTCGCTGGAGCGTGCGGTAGTGTAAAGTTATACCATTTAAAAGGGCTTAAGAGTGCTCAGTGCAGCGGGTGGGCCGAGGTGCAAAGTGACACTATGGCCATAAAAAGAACACCGCTACAAGTGCGCATTGTGCCAGGAAGGGCCCTCGGACGTGAACCAGTGGACAGTTATCGCTTCTCGGCCTTTTGGCTAAGATCAAGTGTAGTATCTGTTCTTATTAGTTTAATGTCTGATGTGTCCTCTATGCGAGGACTACATATTAAATGGATTTGTATCAATAGGAGTTGAAAAAGGAGCTTGCTCCGTTCACTCCAAGCATCGACCCGGTACTGTAGTGCCCCTGGGAACGGTGCGCTCTCCTCTGCTCTTGTGAAAAAGCAAACAGCGGTGCAGGATGGAAGTTTCAGGGAGCCCAAGATGAAACTTTCTTTTAGTCTGCTGAGAAAAGAGAGTGAATGCGAAGTAGACTTTAACACGGTTCTGGGAGCGAGCCGAGTGCGGGCTAACCAGGAGAATTGCTTGAAAGAAACGCGACACCGAATGAGCGGTCAGAACAAAGCCTCAATACGGTGTTCCTGTGGTGTTTTTATAAAATGCGGTGAAAAAAAAGGTGTGAATGCCCCATAGAAAACTAAAAGGTGGAGCGGAAGTGTTCGGCTGCAAGAAGGTGTGAATGTCCGACTATATTTGGTGAAAAGCAGGTGAAGCAAGGTCTGAATGCCCAACCTTACATTATCAAAAGCGAGATCAGAGGTTTTTGGCTGCAAGAAGGCCATAGTTTGCCAAAAGTGGGTAAGGTGCGAATGACCGACTAAATATCAACAAAAGTGGGGGCGGAGGTCTTCGGATGCAAGTGGGTGTGAATATCCCACCATAGAAGTATGGTGGAGAGGAAGCTGTGAATGGCCGACCACAGTTTGCAAAAAGCGGGTGAGAAAAGGTGCGAATGTCCAACCATACATGATCAAAACAGGGAGCGGAGGTGTTTGGCTGCGACAAGGTGTGAATGTCCACCCATAATTAATGAAAAGCGGGCAACAAGTAGGTTCGAATGCCCAACCATACATCATCAAAAGCAGGAGTGGATGTGTTCGGCTACAAGAAGGTTTGAATGTCCGAGCATAGTTTGTAAAAAGCGGGTAAGAAAAGGTTCGAATGCCTGAACATACATGATCAAAAGCAGGACTGGATGTGTTCGGCTACAAGAAGGTTTGAATGTCCGACCATAGTTGGTAAAAAGTGGGTATGAAAAGGTTCGAATGCCCAAAATCGGCTGAAAAAAACTGTGTTCGGCTGCAAAAAGGTGTGAATGTTTGACTAAAGTTTGTAAGACAAGGTTCGAATGCCTGACAATGTATGATCAAAAGCGGGAGCGGAGGTGTTCAGCTGCAAGAAGGTCTAAATGTCCATCATTAATTGCTAGAAAACATGAAAGAAAATTTTCGAAAATCAATCTGCATATGATCATAAGTGGGAGAGGAGGTGTTCAGCTGCAAGAAGGTGTGAATGTCCTACCATAATTGCTGAAAAATGTGTTAGAAACGGTAGGAATGCCGGACCATACATCATCAAAAGCTAGAGAGGTGGTGTTCGGCTGCAAGTAGGTGTGAATGTCTGACTAAAGTTCAAATATATTAACAAAAGCGGGAGGAGAGCTCTTCGGATGAGTGGTTGAGAATTTCCAACCGTAATCTATAAAATGCGGTGAAAAAAAAGGTGTGATAGAAACCTAAAAGGTGGAGCGGAAGTGTTCGGCTGCAAGAAGGTGTGAATGTCCGTCTATAGTTGGTGAAAAGCAGGAAAAGCAAGGTCTGAATGCCCAATCTTACATCATCAAAAGCGAGATCAGAGGTGTTTGGCTGCAAGAAAACGGGTTAGGTGTGAATGACCGACTAAATATCAACAAAAGTGGGGGCGGAGGTCTTCGGATGCAAGTGGGTGTGAATATCCCACCATACAAGTATGGTGGAGAGGAAGCTGTGAATGTCCGACCATGGTTTGTAAAACGCGGGTAAGACAAGGTGCGAATGTCCGACAATGTATGATCAAAAGAGGGAGCGGAGGTGTTCGGCTGCAAGGTCTGAATTTCCAACCATAATTTGTAAACACCGTTGAAGAAAAGCCTCGAAAGCCCGACTATACACCATCAAAAGCGGGAGCAGAGGTGTTCAGCTGCAAGAAGGTCTGAATGTCCACCAATAATTACTGAAAAATGGGTAAGAAGAGGTGTGAATGCCCAACTATACATCATCAAAAGCAGAAGTGGATGTGTTCGGCCACAAGAAGGTTTGAATGTCCGACCATAGTTTGTAAAAGGCGGGTAAGAAAAGGTTTGAATGCCCGAACATACACAATCAAAAGAGGGAGCGGAGGTGTTTCTTTGCAAGAAGGTGTGAATGTCCGAGCATAGTTTGTAAAAAGTGGGTAAGAAAAGGTTCGAATGCCCGAACATACACCATCAAAAGAGGGAGCGGAGGTGTTCCGCTGCAAGAAGGTGTGAATGTCCGAGCATAGTTTGTAAAAAGCGGGTAAGAAAAGGTTCGAATGCCCGAACATACACCATCAAAAGAGGGAGCGGAGGTGTTCCGCTGTAAGAAGGTGTGAATGTCCAACCATAGTTGGTAAAAAGCGGGTAAGAAAAGGTTAAAATAACCGACTCTACACAATCAATAGCGGGAGCGGAGTTGTTCGGCTAAAAGAAGGTGTGAAAGTCCGACCATGGTTTGTAAAAAGCGGGTAAGAAAAGGTTCGAATGCAAAAATATACACCATCAAAAGCGGAAGCCGAGGTGTTCGGCTGCAAGTAGGTCTGAATGTCCACCCATAATTAATGAAAAGCGGGCAACAAGTAGGTTCGAATGCCCAACCATACATCAACAAAAGCAGGAGTGGATGCGTTTGGCTACAAGAAGGTTTGAATGTCCGAGCATAGTTTGCAAAAAGCGGGTAAGAAAAGGTGCGAATGCCCGACAATGTATGATCAAAAGAGGGAGTGGAGGTTTTCGGCTACAAGAAGGTTTGAATGTCCAACCATAGTTTGTAAAAAGCGGGTAAGAAAAGGTGCGAATTCCCGAACATACACCATCAAAAGAGGGAGCGGAGGTGTTCCGCTGTAAGATGGTGCGAATGTCCGACCATAGTTGGTAAAAAGCGGGTAAGAAAAGGTTCGAATGCCCGAATATATACCATCATAAGCGGAAGCGGAGGTGTTCGGCTGCAAGAAGGTGTGAACGTCCGACCAAAGTTTGTAAAAAGCAGTTAAGAAAAGGTTCGAATATCCAACCAAACATAATCAAAAGTGGGAGCAGAGCTGTTCGACTGCAAGTAGGTGTGAATTTCCACCCATAATTCCTGAAAAATGGGTAAGAAAAGGTGCGAATGCCCAACCATACATCATCAAAAGAAGAAGTGGATGTGTTCTGCTACAAGAAGGTTTGAATGTCCGACCATAGTTTGTAAAAAGTGGGTAAGAAAAAGTTCGAATGCTCGAACATACACCATCAAAATTGGAAGCGGAGGTGTTCCGCTGTAAGACGGTGTGAATGTCCGACCATAATTGGTAAAAAGCGGGTAAGAAAAGGTTAAAATACCCGACTGTACACAATCAATAGCGGGAGCGGAGTTGTTCGGCTACAAGAAGGTGTGAAAGTCCGACCATGGTTTGTAAAACGCAGGTAAGACAAGGTGCGAATGCCCGACAATGTATGATCAAAAGAGGGAGCGGAGGTGTTCGGCTGCAAGGTCTGAATTTCCAACCAATAATTACTGAAAAATGGGTAAGAAAAGGTGTGAATGCCCAACTATACATCATAAAAAGCAGAAGTGGATGTGTTCGGCTGCAAGAAGGTGTGAATGTCCGAGCATAGTTTGTAAAAAGTGGGTAAGAAAAGGTTCGAATGCCAAAATATACACCATCAAAAACGGAAGCTGAGGTGTTCGGCTGCAAGTAGGTGTGAATGTCAGATCATAATTTGCAAAAAGCTGATGAGAAAGGTGTGAATGACCGACAATAATTACTGAAAAATGTGTTAGAAAAGGTAAGAATGCCGGACTATTCATCATCAAAAGCAGAGAAGAGGTGTTCGGATGCAAGAAGCTGTGAATGTCCAGCCATAATTACTCAAAAACGGGTAAGAAAAGGTAGTATTGCCAGACCATAAATGATCAAAACAGGGAGCGGAGGTGTTCCGCTGTAAGAAGGTGTGAATGTCCGACCATAATTGGTAAAAAGCGGGTAAGAAAAGGTTAAAATACCCGACTGTACACAATCAATAGCGGGAGCGGAGTGGTTTGGCTACTAAAAGGTGTGAAAGTCCGACCATACATCCTCAAAAGCAGAACTGGATGTGTTCGGCTACAAGAAGGTTTGAATGTCTGACCATAGTTTGTAAAAAGCGGGTAAGAAAAGGTTCGAATGCCCAAACATACACCATCAAAAGAGGGAGCGGAGGTGTTCCGCCATAAGAAGGTGTGAATGTCCGACCGTAGTTGGTAAAAAGCGGGTAAGAAAAAGTTCGAATGGCCAACCATACATCATCAAAAGCAGGACTGGATGTGTTCGGCTACAAGGTTTGAATGTCCGAGCATAGTTTGTTAAAAGCGGGTAAGAAAAGGTTCGAATGCCCGAACATACACCATCAAAAGAGGGAGCGGAGGTGTTCCGCCATAAGAAGGTGTGAATGTCCGACCGTAGTTGGTAAAAAGCGGGTAAGAAAAGGTTAAAATGGCCGTCTGTACACAATCAATAGCGGGAAGGGATGTGTTCGGCTACAAGAAGGTGTGAAAGTCCGACCATGTTTTGTAAAAAGCGGTTAAGAAAAGGTGTCAATGCCCGACAATGTATGATCAAAAGAGGGAGCGGAGGTTTTCGGCTGCAAGAAGGTCTGAATGTCCAACCATAATTTGTAAAAACCGGGGAAGAAAAGGCTCGGAAGCCCGACTATACACCATCAAAAGCGGGAGCAGAGGTGTTCAGCTGCAAGAAGGTCTCAATGTCCATCAATAATTGCTAAAAAACATGAAAGAAAATTTTCGAATATCAAACCGCACATGATCATATGCGGGAGAGGAGGTGTTCAGCTGCAAGAAGGTGTGAATGTCCACCCATAATTCCTGAAAAATGGGTAAAAAAAGGTGCGAATGCCCAACCATACATCATCAAAAGCAGGTGTGAATGTCAGATCATAATTTGCAAAAACCTGATGAGAAATGGTGAGAATGCCCGACTATACACCATCAAATGCGGGAGCGGAGGTGTTCGGCTGTGAGTAGGTGTGAATGTCCGACCATACTTGCTGAAAAATATGACAAAGCAGTTTATGACATATGACATATGATATATAATAATAATAATATGACACCTCCGTTCCCTCTTTTGATCATACATTGTCCGGCATTCGCACCTTTTCTTACCCGCTTTTTACAAACCATGGTCGGACTTTCACACCTTTTAGTAGCCGAACAACTCCGCTCCCGCTATTGATTGTGTACAGTCCGGTTTTTTAACCTTTTCTTACCCGCTTTTTACCAACTATGGTCGGACATTCGCAGCATCTTACAGCGGAACACCTCCGCTCCCTCTTTTGATGGTGTATGTTCGGGCATTCGAACTTTTTCTTACCCGCTTTTTACAAACTATGGTCGGACATTCAAACCTTCTTGTAGCAGAACACATCCACTTCTTCTTTTGATGATGTATGGTTGGGCATTCGCACCTTTTCTTACCCATTTTTCAGGAATTATGGGTGGATATTCACACCTACTTGCAGTCGAACAGCTCTGCTCCCACTTTTGATTATGTTTGGTTGGATATTCGAACCTTTTCTTAACTGCTTTTTACAAACTTTGGTCGGACGTTCACACCTTCTTGCAGCCGAACACCTCCGCTTCCGCTTTTGATGGTATATATTCGGGCATTCGAACCTTTTCTTACCCACTTTTTACCAACTATGGTCGGACATTCACACCGTCTTTCAAGTGTAACACCTCCGCTCCCTCTTTTGATGGTGTATGTTCGGGCATTTGCACCTTTTCTTACCCGCTTTTTACAAACTATGGTCGTACATTCAAACCTTGTAGCCGAAAACCTCCACTCCCTCTTTTGATCATACTTTGTCGGGCATTCGCACCTTTTCTTACCCGCTTTTTACAAACTATGCTCGGACATTCAAACCTTCTTGTAGCCAAACACATCCACTCCTGCTTTTGTTGATGTATGGTTGGGCATTCGAACCTACTTGTTGCCCGCTTTTCATTAATTATGGGTGGACATTCACACCTTGTCACAGCCAAACACCTCCGCTCCCTGTTTTGATCATGTATGGTTGGACATTCGCACCTTTTCTCACCCGCTTTTTGCAAACTATGGTCGGCCATTCACAGCTTCCGCTCCACCATACTTGTATGGTGGGATATTCACACCCACTTGCATCCGAAGATCTCCGCCCCCACTTTTGTTGATATTTAGTCGGTCATTCACACCTTACCCGTTTTCTTGCCGCCAAACACCTCTGATCTCGCTTTTGATGATGTAAGATTGGGCATTCAGACCTTGCTTTTCCTGCTTTTCACCAACTATAGATGGACATTCACACCTTCTTGCAGCCGAACACTTCCGCTCCACCTTTTAGGTTTCTATCACACCTTTTTTTTCACCGCATTTTATAGATTATGGTTGGAAATTCTCAACCACTCATCCGATGACCTCTCCTCCCGCTTTTGTTAATATATTTGAACTTTAGTCAGACATTCACACCTACTTGTAGCCGAACACCACCTCTCTAGCTTTTGATGAGGTATGGTCCGGGATTCTTACCGTTTCTAACACATTTTTCAGCAATTATGGTAGGATATTCACACCTTCTTGCAGCTGAACACCTCCTCTCCCACTTATGATCATGTGCGGATTGATTTTCGAAAATTTTCTTTCATGTTTTCTAGCAATTAATTATGGACATTTAGACCTTCTTGCAGCTGAACACCTCCGCTCCCGCTTTTGATCATACATTGTCAGGCATTCGCACCTTGTCTTACCCGCTTTTTACAAACTTTAGTCGAACATTCACACCTTTTTGCAGCCGAACACAGTTTTTTGCAGCCGAATTTGGGCATTCGCACCTTTTCATACCCACTTTTTACCAACTATGGTCGGACATTCACACCGTCTTACAGCGGAACACCTCCGCTCCCTCTTTTGATGGTGTATGTTCGGGCATTCGAACCTTTTCTTACCCGCTTTTTACAAACTATGCTCGGACATTCAAACATTCTTGTAGCCAAACACATCCACTCCTGCTTTTGATGATGTATGGTATGGCATTCGAACCTACTTGTTGCCCGCTTTTCATTAATTATGGGTGGACATTCACACCTTGTCGCAGCCAAACACCCTGTTTCGATCATGTATGGTTGGACATTCGCACCTTTTCTCACCCGCTTTTTGCAAACTATGGTCGGCCATTCACAGCTTCCTCTCCACCATACTTGTATGGTGGGATATTCACACCCACTTGCATCCGAAGACCTCCGCCCCCACTTTTGTTGATATTTAGTCGGTCATTCGCACCTTACCCGCTTTTGGCAAACTATGGCCTTCTTGCAGCCAAAAACCTCTGATCTCGCTTTTGATGATGTAAGGTTGGGCATTCAGACCTTGCTTCACCTGCTTTTCACCAAATATAGTCGGACATTCACACCTTCTTGCAGCCGAACACTTCCGCTCCACCTTTTAGTTTTCTATGGGGCATTCCCACCTTTATTTTCACCGCATTTTATAAAAACACCACAGGAACACCGTATTGAGGCTTTGTTCTGACCGCTCATTCGGTGTCGCGTTTCTTTCAAGCATTTCTCCTGGTTAGCCCGCACTCGGCTCGCTCCCAGAGCCGTGTTAAAGTCTACTTCGCATTCACTCTCTTTTCTCAGCAGACTGAAAGAAACTTCCATCCTGCACCGCTGTTAGCTTTTTCACAAGAGCAGAGGAGAGCGCACCGTTCCCAGCGGCACTGCAGTACCGGGTCGATGCTTGGAGTGAACGGAGCAAGCTCCTTTTTCAACTCCTATTGATAAAAATCCATTTAATATGTAGTCCTTGCATAGACATATCACATATTAAACTGATAAGTACAGATGGATTATGTGCAATTAGTAAAGAGAGTAGAGGACGATCTCTCTCGTTGGAAGTCCTTACCTATATCACTTATGGGGAGAGTTACAACCATTAAAATGATGATACTACCAAAAGTTAACTATTTGTTCTCAATGATCCCCATAAAACCATCTGCTACTTGGTTTAAGTCACTAGATTCATGCATCTCCAAATTTCTGTGGAAAAACAAACCACCACGTATTAGTTTAAAAACCCTACAGAAGACCAAGGACAGTGGTGGATTAGATTTACCTCATTTTCAGCACTATTCCTTAGCCAATAGGTTACAATATATATCAAAATGGTTTAAACCTTGTTGTTGTCACAGTTCCCAGAGACGTTGTAATCGTTGAGGATTCTATATTCACCCCCTCATTAGAGGCACGTGTTGCAGATTGATGACACTGAATCTTCTTCTCTGTTCATTGCTGGCATCATTCCCAGCATCGTAAGTGTTCGTGGCATTGTTAGCCTCTTCTTCTGGATCTTGATATCGAGCATCCTTTTGTATTTCTGGTTTGTAAGTCCTCTCTCTTCGTTCACCGGAGTCTTCGTCTCTTTGTCCTTGAGTTTGGTGATTTTTTCTTCTTTTGATGCCTTGACACAGTGTGACAGGTGATACCACATGGGAGATCCTTTAACTTGGACTGCTGTCCCTGTGCTGCGAAATGGCTGTGCTGCTCAAATGGTCTCTCCTTCATCATATACACAGTTATTTATACATCACCTTCCACCATGAAGCGTTGTCCCTTTTTGTTTCTCTCTTTGTTCTTAAAATGCTGTTATAAATGTCTAAACCAATCCATTAAACTAGATCATTTTGGCAGTAAAGCGATCTACAATGTGCTTGGTCGCAAAGCTGCTCATCTGTGGTAAACAGCTCTTCAGAAAGGCATTCTTCAATTGATTTCACTCATTTTATGTAATAATTTTGTGATTTCCTAGAAAACTACACTTCTTCTCCCATCTGTCTGAGTATTTAATATTGTCTGGGTCCCGTTAAAACATGTATTTTTCCCATCTAATTCCTTGTTTGCTTTAAAACAAGTATTCCCCATTTTCTATCCCTTCAGTAGCCAACCAGTTTGTATGGAGTACACTGGAGCAACTTGACTGATCAGTAAAACACTGCTTTTGTTGTCACCGCAAGGCTTCCCCCGTCGGTTGTTTCACTGAGACACTACTGAGTAACTACAACTCAACACAGTTTATACACATAACATTCATATACATACTAACAAACAAACAAACAATAATTTATCGCAATTTTCTCATCTCTGTTTGAACGTACACCCAGGTAAATATTCCTGTAGTCTTCTCATACCGACTATGGACCCATTCATTGTTTAACTTCACTGTTTTGCAAATCCTAATTGAATATTACACATTGACATTGAACTTTACTGGATAAGCAGGTCTTCATTGCATTCAGCAGCCTATATGTGAGCATTTATGTGTAAGCTGTTCTTCTTTGCATTTATCAGCAGCAAGCAATTCTTCACTGCACATGCATATGTAAATAGTAAAACAATTCCAATGTGTTAGCGAAACCTTCTATATCACAGTGGTTTCTAAGGTCTATTTTAAGTTCTTTGCCATCAGTGAGATGACATTGTTTACAAAGTGTGTCAAATTATCACTGAAGATCTTTTCAGGAATTTCAAATCTAGAAATGAGTTATTTTATGCGTGATTTTGCTACTGAGAGTGCATCTGCTTGTGCACATGGAAATATTTCAGACCATTTGGTAAAAACCTCTGTTGTCACTGAGCAGAATCGTTTCCCTTAACATTAATTTAGTTCAATGAAATCTACAAAATAATGAAATAATGAAATCCAAACAAATATGTTGAAAAAGATACACTGGCTTAGGGAATTATCTTCGTTTTGGTCTTAGATTGCCCTGTGGAATGTATTTTGCACATATTTGACCTGCTAGACAAAACTTTATTCATTTATTTATTCTAAAAAAATGTTTTTAATAATTAGTAAAACCATATGCTGTAAAAACCTGGTTCATTATTGCTTCCATCCCTCCTGTTGAGACATGACATGGTCCGTGGCTCAATACTGCAGCATATTTAAACAAATTCTTTGGCAGTATGGTTTTCCTTCCGGTCATTCATACGAGTCTATTGTAGATGGCAATTGAATAACATCTAATAATGCTAAAATATTTGTAGTTTATACATTTAGCTGTGGATGTCAACATACCTGTTTTCCCAATGCTGTGTTAACACATGTACAGTTGAGAAGGCATACTGACTGTCAGTGTAAACGTTAACAACCTTTTTGTTATTTAATTTACAAGCTTCAGTTAAAGCTACCAATTCGACTGCTTGAACAGAGTAATTTTTTGGTAGTGGTTGTTTTAAGAAAACTTCAGTTTCTGTTACTACTGCAAATCCTGTAGCATTTGTGCCATCAGGGTTTTTTTCCTTGATCTGTTGAATAAATATAGTTATTTCTGCATTTTCATAACGTATATCAGTTAAGTCTGGCCTGGGTAAAACACTGATGGTTATTTCTGGCTTTCCATCTGTGGGGTAGGTAGCAGTGTGGATGGATTAAGTGTAGCACATCTCTCGACAACAAGGTGTGGCTGTGAAAGAAGAACTGTTATGTAGGAGAGATGTCTGGTAAAGATATTTTGTTAAGTAACCATATCACAGCCACTGCATGAGGTACCTTAAGTGTTAATGGGTGAAATAACACCATTATTGTTGATGCCTGCACTGCCAATGGCTTCTGGCCATTGATTCAAAAGTACGATCTCGTCCCTTTTTCCCCCTTTCAGTGGACACTGGCCCCTAATTACCGCAATTCAGCAGGGGGTCTTTCATTAGGAGTACTGGACTCCCCCGTGCACGGTTTCAGCTCCGACCCTGGACAGCGGAAAAAACTTTGAGATCTGGTTTGAGGACCCAATTGTTGAGAAAAGTCTCTCAATGAGACTCAGAGTTGCTGGAGTCAGTTAATGCAAAGGTTTAATCTTGCAGCAAGTTCAAGAATGTGTGTGTGTATGGGTGTATGTGTGCGAACGTGTGTGAGTTTGTGTGTGTGAGAGTTTAAAGAACCTGTAATCCACAGGCAGGCCTTAACTAGCATGGCACGGGTCCAGCCTGTCTCATCTTTTTTGGAGGGTCCAGCGCTCGGCCGTAACCCTTCTGTCTGTTTGGACTCTCACATACATTCGGTTAATCATAGAAAAACGAGAACAAAACTTTTTAGCCCCTTAAATTCATAAAACAGACATGGTGCAGTTATTTCCATTCTAGAAAATAAGAGTAATCACCACCATTCCTATAAATTCTGGATATTCTAACAATCTGAATCTTTTTTAAATGTTCGATGAAGCCCTTTGCTGTTCTGTTTAGAGACTCAGCTGATCATAAACCAAGTTTTGCTCTTGAACCAAGCTTCTAAACTCTTCACCTTTTTCATTTCTCAGTTAGTATTCACTTTAAAACTGATTAAAAGAAAAATTAAATGAATGCCTATCAACAAATGTGGGATCTAAACTCTAGTGCTTCCTCTAAAATAATTTCCTTTCTCAATTCAGAAATGTGTGTGTGTAAGTCACAACACCCGTGACACCAAAACGGCTTTCTTTTCTCTCTTTTCTCTACACTCTGCACTGTGAGCACACACAACAAATCAGAAAGGCTTTTTTCTCTCTTTTCTACATTATGGACTGTGGGGACACAAAACCGCTCTCTCTTTTTTTTTTTTGATTGTGTGCCAGGGCGTTGTCTCACGTATTAGATTATGCTTAAGATACGAATGAGTTTATCAGTCACATCAGAATCCATACATACTGATCCTCCCGTAATAAAATGGTCGGATCTTATCAAACACACTTTGTTTCTTGTGACAAGTCAGCGAAACAGCGTATACACGTCAAGACACTGAATCAAGTTTGCCACAAGAACTCATAAGTTTGGCAGTATTGCTCTGCCGTCAGCAATCATACACCCATTTTATTTTCATGAGACATGTGCAGGCACCTGTTCATCTACTGTTCTATCACTATGAATTAGTTTATCTATTATCAATAAGGATACTTCTACAACTACTATCAAAGTATGTCCGGACTTCTTATGTTGTCAGTTGCTATATATCAATAAGTGGGTTGCTACTGAAAAGCATTAAGCATGTCACACAGCCCAAACATATAACATTTCAGGACACACCACACAGTTAACAACCACAGTGAAGCGTGTCAAAGCCCAAACATGTAACATTCAACAGGACACTTACACAACACATTCAAATCAAACAGTCAGACAACATACAAGAACCTATACCCCAGCCGGCATTGCTCCCTGCCTATTTTCCTACAACTCACTATGTGTGCGCACACCTTTATTCACAAACTCTTCAACTTATACTCTTTTACCGAAGCTGCTACAGCTCGATTGGCCAAATACCCTTAGATCCTATTTCGGTGAATTTGACATCTGCCTTGCATGTAACAGATTAGCGGTTTAGCAGTTTTAATTTAGTTTGAGTGAAGGAATTCATTTTATAGCAAAATCCGAAATCGTGAAGAACTCATGGAAGTAAGCTTATTCTCGGATTCCTGAATCTTTAGATTTGTTCTTTCTTTTACTGCAAAGTACAACGTTGAGCAGCACTAATGAGTTGTTTCTATTTTTGGCAGCCTTTACCTTTGCGGATGAAGCCCTTTCTGTCTGTGCAAAAGAAATCTTATTACTGTGCAGAGTGACTTCTCTGAGTAGAGTCGCCTTACTTGTTGCGACTGTGCCAATGTTCGAAGCTGGAGTGCAAAGTTGTTGCTTGAATGGTGCTCGCTGGAGCGTGCGGTAGTGTAAAGTTATACCATTTAAAAGGGCTGAAGAGTGCTCAGTGCAGCGGGTGGGCCGAGGTGCAAAGTGACACTATGGCCATAAAAAGAACACCGCTACAAGTGCGCATTGTGCCAGGAAGGGCCCTCGGACGTGAACCAGTGGACAGTTATCGCTTCTCGGCCTTTTGGCTAAGATCAAGTGTAGTATCTGTTCTTATCAGTTTAATGTCTGATGTGTCCTCTATGCGAGGACTACATATTAAATGGATTTGTATCAATAGGAGTTGAAAAAGGAGCTTGCTCCGTTCACTCCAAGCATCGACCCGGTACTGTAGTGCCCCTGGGAACGGTGCGCTCTCCTCTGCTCTTGTGAAAAAGCAAACAGCGGTGCAGGATGGAAGTTTCAGGGAGCCTAAGATGAAACTTTCTTTTAGTCTGCTGAGAAAAGAGAGTGAATGCGAAGTAGACTTTAACACGGCTCTGGGAGCAAGCCGAGTGCGGGCTAACCAGGAGAATTGCTTGAAAGAAATGCGACACCGAATGAGCGGTCAGAACAAAGCCTCAATACGGTGTTCCTGTGGTGTTTTTATAAAATGCGGTGAAAAAAAAGGTGTGAATGCCACATAGAAAACTAAAAGGTGGAGCGGAAGTGTTCGGCTGCAAGAAGGTGTGAATGTCCGACTATATTTGGTGAAAAGCAGGTGAAGCAAGGTCTGAATGCCCAACCTTACATCATCAAAAGCGAGATCAGAGGTTTTTGGCTGCAAGAAGGCCATAGTTTGCCAAAAGTGGGTAAGGTGCGAATGACCGACTAAATATCAACAAAAGTGGGGGCGGAGGTCTTCGGATGCAAGTGGGTGTGAATATCCCACCATAGAAGTATGGTGGAGAGGAAGCTGTGAATGGCCGACCATAGTTTGCAAAAAGCGGGTGAGAAAAGGTGCGAATGTCCAACCATACATGATCAAAACAGGGAGCGGAGGTGTTTGGCTGCGACAAGGTGTGAATGTCCACCCATAATTAATGAAAAGCGGGCAACAAGTAGGTTCGAATGCCCAACCATACATCATCAAAAGCAGGAGTGGATGTGTTCGGCTACAAGAAGGTTTGAATGTCCGAGCATAGTTTGTAAAAAGCTGGTAAGAAAAGGTTCGAATGCCTGAACATACATCATCAAAAGCAGGACTGGATGTGTTCGGCTACAAGAAGGTTTGAATGTCCGACCATAGTTGGTAAAAAGTGGGTATGAAAAGGTTCGAATGCCCAAGTTCGGCTGAAAAAAACTGTGTTCGGCTGCAAAAAGGTGTGAATGTTTGACTAAAGTTTGTAAGACAAGGTTCGAATGCCTGACAATGTATGATCAAAAGCGGGAGCGGAGGTGTTCAGCTGCAAGAAGGTCTAAATGTCCATCATTAATTGCTAGAAAACATGAAAGAAAATTTTCGAAAATCAATCTGCACATGATCATAAGTGGGAGAGGAGGTGTTCAGCTGCAAGAAGGTGTGAATGTCCTACCATAATTGCTGAAAAATGTGTTAGAAACGGTAAGAATGCCGGACCATACATCATCAAAAGCTAGAGAGGTGGTGTTCGGCTGCAAGTAGGTGTGAATGTCTGACTAAAGTTCAAATATATTAACAAAAGCGGGAGGAGAGGTCTTCGGATGAGTGGTTGAGAATTTCCAACCATAATCTATAAAAAGCGGTGAAAAAAAAGGTGTGATAGAAACCTAAAAGGTGGAGCGGAAGTGTTCGGCTGCAAGAAGGTGTGAATGTCCGTCTATAGTTGGTGAAAAGCAGGAAAAGCAAGGTCTGAATGCCCAATCTTACATCATCAAAAGCGAGATCAGAGGTGTTTGGCGGCAAGAAAACGGGTAAGGTGTGAACGACCGACTAAATATCAACAAAAGTGGGGGCGGAGGTCTTCGGATGCAAGTGGGTGTGAATATCCCACCATACAAGTATGGTGGAGAGGAAGCTGTGAATGTCCGACCATGGTTTGTAAAACGCGGGTAAGACAAGGTGCGAATGTCCGACAATGTATGATCAAAAGAGGGAGCGGAGGTGTTCGGCTGCAAGGTCTGAATTTCCAACCATAATTTGTAAACACCGTTGAAGAAAAGCCTCGAAAGCCCGACTATACACCATCAAAAGCGGGAGCAGAGGTGTTCAGCTGCAAGAAGGTCTGAATGTCCACCAATAATTACTGAAAAATGGGTAAGAAGAGGTGTGAATGCCCAACTATACATCATCAAAAGCAGAAGTGGATGTGTTCGGCCACAAGAAGGTTTGAATGTCCGACCAGAGTTTGTAAAAGGCGGGTAAGAAAAGGTTTGAATGCCCGAACATACACAATCAAAAGAGGGAGCGGAGGTGTTTCGCTGCAAGAAGGTGTGAATGTCCGAGCATAGTTTGTAAAAAGCGGGTAAGAAAAGGTTCGAATGCCCGAACATACACCATCAAAAGAGGGAGCGGAGGTGTTCCGCTGTAAGAAGGTGTGAATGTCCAACCATAGTTGGTAAAAAGCGGGTAAGAAAAGGTTAAAATACCCGACTCTACACAATCAATAGCGGGAGCGGAGTTGTTCGGCTAAAAGAAGGTGTGAAAGTCCGACCATGGTTTGTAAAAAGCGGGTAAGAAAAGGTTCGAATGCAAAAATATACACCATCAAAAGCGGAAGCCGAGGTGTTCGGCTGCAAGTAGGTCTGAATGTCCACCCATAATTAATGAAAAGCGGGCAACAAGTAGGTTCGAATGCCCAACCATACATCAACAAAAGCAGGAGTGGATGTGTTTGGCTACAAGAAGGTTTGAATGTCCGAGCATAGTTTGTAAAAAGCGGGTAAGAAAAGGTGCGAATGCCCGACAATGTATGATCAAAAGAGGGAGTGGAGGTTTTCGGCTACAAGAAGGTTTGAATGTCCAACCATAGTTTGTAAAAAGCGGGTAAGAAAAGGTTCGAATGCCCGAATATATACCATCATAAGCGGAAGCGGAGGTGTTCGGCTGCAAGAAGGTGTGAACGTCCGACCAAAGTTTGTAAAAAGCAGTTAAGAAAAGGTTCGAATATCCAACCAAACATAATCAAAAGTGGGAGCAGAGCTGTTCGACTGCAAGTAGGTGTGAATTTCCACCCATAATTCCTGAAAAATGGGTAAGAAAAGGTGCGAATGCCCAACCATACATCATCAAAAGAAGAAGTGGATGTGTTCTGCTACAAGAAGGTTTGAATGTCCGACCATAGCTTGTAAAAAGTGGGTAAGAAAAAGTTCGAATGCTCGAACATACACCATCAAAATTGGGAGCGGAGGTGTTCCGCTGTAAGACGGTGTGAATGTCTGACCATAATTGGTAAAAAGCGGGTAAGAAAAGGTTAAAATACCCGACTGTACACAATCAATAGCGGGAGCGGAGTTGTTCGGCTACAAGAAGGTGTGAAAGTCCGACCATGGTTTGTAAAACGCGGGTAAGACAAGGTGCGAATGCCCGACAATGTATGATCAAAAGAGGGAGCGGAGGTGTTCGGCTGCAAGGTCTGAATTTCCAACCATAATTTGTAAACACCGTTGAAGAAAAGCCTCGAAAGCCCGACTATACACCATCAAAAGCGGGAGCAGAGGTGTTCAGCTGCAAGAAGGTCTGAATGTCCACCAATAATTACTGAGAAATGGGTAAGAAAAGGTGTGAATGCCCAACTATACATCATCACAAGCAGAAGTGGATGTGTGCGGCCACAAGAAGGTTTGAATGTCCGACCATAGTTTGTAAAAGGCGGGTAAGAAAAGGTTTAAATGCCCGAACATACACAATCAAAAGAGGGAGCGGAGGTGTTTCGCTGCAAGAAGGTGTGAATGTCCGAGCATAGTTTGTAAAAAGTGGGTAAGAAAAGGTTCGAATGCCAGAACATACACCATCAAAAGAGGGAGCGGAGGTTTTCCGCTGTAAGAAGGTGTGAATGTCCGACCATAGTTGGTAAAAAGCGGGTAAGAAAAGGTTCGAATGCCCGAATATATACCATCAAAAGCGGAAACGGAGGTGTTCGGCTGCAAGAAGGTGTGAACGTCCGACCAAAGTTTGTAAAAAGCAGTTAAGAAAAGGTTCGAATATCCAACCAAACATAATCAAAAGTGGGAGCAGAGCTGTTCGACTGCAAGTAGGTGTGAATGTCCACCCATAATTCCTGAAAAATGGGTAAGAAAAGGTGCGAATGCCCAACCATACATCATCAAAAGAAGAAGTGGATGTGTTCTGCTACAAGAAGGTTTGAAGGTCCGACCATAGTTTGTAAAAAGTGGGTAAGAAAAAGTTTGAATGCCCGAACATACACCATCAAAAGAGGGAGCGGAGGTGTTCCGCTGTAAGACGGTGTGAAAGTCCGATCATAATTGGTAAAAAGCGGGTAAGAAAAGGTTAAAATACCCGACTCTACACAATCAATAGCGGGAGCGGAGTTGTTCGGCTACAAGAAGGTGTGAAAGTCCGACCATGGTTTGTAAAACGCGGGTAAGACAAGGTGCGAATGCCCGACAATGTATGATCAAAAGAGGGAGCGGAGGTGTTCGGCTGCAAGGTCTGAATTTCCAACCAATAATTACTGAAAAATGGGTAATAAAAGGTGTGAATGCCCAACTATACATCATAAAAAGCAGAAGTGGATGTGTTCGGCCACAAGAAGGTTTGAATGTCCGACCATAGTTTGTAAAAAGCGGGTAAGAAAAGGTTCGAATGCCCGAACATACACAATCAAAAGAGGGAGCGGAGGGGTTTCGCTGCAAGAAGGTGTGAATGTCCGAGCATAGTTTGTAAAAAGTGGGTAAGAAAAGGTTCGAATGCCAAAATATACACCATCAAAAACGGAAGCCGAGGTGTTCGGCTGCAAGTAGGTGTGAATGTCAGATCATAATTTGCAAAAAGCTGATGAGAAAGGTGTGAATGACCGACAATAATTACTGAAAAATGTGTTAGAAAAGGTAAGAATGCCGGACTATTCATCATCAAAAGCAGAGAAGAGGTGTTCGGATGCAAGAAGCTGTGAATGTCCAGCCATAATTACTCAAAAACGGGTAAGAAAAGGTAGTATTGCCAGACCATAAATGATCAAAACAGGGAGCGGAGGTGTTCCGCTGTAAGGTGTGAATGTCCGACCATAATTGGTAAAAAGCGGGTAAGAAAAGGTTAAAATACCCGACTGTACACAATCAATAGCGGGAGCGGAGTTGTTTGGCTACTAAAAGGTGTGAAAGTCCGACCATACATCCTCAAAAGCAGAACTGGATGTGTTCGGCTACAAGAAGGTTTGAATGTCCGACCATAGTTTGTAAAAAGCGGGTAAGAAAAGGTTCGAATGCCCAAACATACACCATCAAAAGAGGGAGTGGAGGTGTTCCGCCATAAGAAGGAGTGAATGTCCGACCGTAGTTGGTAAAAAGTTGGTAAGAAAAGGTTAAAATACCCGACTGCACACAATCAATAGCGGGAGCGAATGTGTTCGGCTACAAGAAGGTGTGAAAGTCCGACCATGTTTTGTAAAAAGCGGGTAAGAAAAGGTGCGAATGCCCGACAATGTATGATCAAAAGAGGGAGCGGAGGTTTTCGGCTAAAAGAAGGTCTGAATGTCCAACCATAATTTGTAAAAACCGGGGAAGAAAAGGTTTGAAAGCCCGACTATACACCATCAAAAGCGGGAGCAGAGGGGTTCAGCTGCAAGAAGGTCTGAATGTCCATCAATAATTGCTAGAAAACATGAAAGAAAATTTTCGAATATCAAACCGCACATGATCATAAGTGGGAGCGGAGGTGTTTAGCTGCAAGAAGGTGTGAATGTCCACCCATAATTCCTCAAAAATGGATAAAAAAAAAAGGTGCGAATGCCCAACCATACATCATCAAAAGCAGGTGTGAATGTCAGATCATAATTTGCAAAAACCTGATGAGAAATGGTGAGAATGCCCGACTATACACCATCAAATGCGGGAGCGGAGGTGTTCGGCTGTGAGTAGGTGTGAATGTCCGACCATACTTGCTGAAAAATATGACAAAGCAGTTTTCACTTGGTTTGAGTGAAGGATTTCATTTTATATCAAAATCCGAAATTGTGTAGAACTCGTGGAAATAAGTTTATTCTCGGATTCCTAAAGGTTTAGTGTTGTTCTTTGGTATACTGCAAAGTAATACTTTTTATTTTGTTGAAACCGATTCAGACATGGATAAATATCAAGGACAAAGCAGTTTTAACTTGGTTTGAGTGAAGGAATTCATTTTATATCAAAATCCGAAATTGTGTAGAACTCGTGGAAATAAGTTTATTCTCGGATTCCTAAAGGTTTAGTGTTGTTCTTTAGTATACTGCAAAGTAATACTTTCTATTTTGTTGAAACCGATTAAGTTAAAACTGCTTTGTCCTTCATATTTATCCATGTCATAATAGCTTTAAACAAAAAAGAACGTTGTACTTTGCAGGATAGGAAAGAACAACTCTAAACCTTTTCAGGAATCCGAGAATAAGCTTCTTATCACCAGTTCTACACAATTTCGGATTTTGATATAAAATGAATTCCTTCACTCAAACCAAGTTAAAACTGCTTTGTCCTTCATATTTATCCATGTCTGAATAGGTTTCAACAAAAAAGAAAGTATTAATTTGCAGTATACCAAAGAACAACACTAAACCTTTAGGAATCCGAGAATAAGCTTCTTATCACCAGTTCTACACAATTTCGGATTTTGATATAAAATGAATTCCTTCACTCAAACCAAGTTAAAACTGCTTTGTCCTTAATATTTATCCATGTCTGAATAGGTTTCAACAAAAAAGAAAGTATTACTTTGCAGTATACCAAAGAACAACACTAAACCTTTAGGAATCCGAGAATAAGCTTCTTATCGCCAGTTCTACACAATTTCGGATTTTGACATAAAATGAATTCCTTCACTCAAACCAAGTTAAAACTGCTTTGTCCTTAATATTTATCTGTGTCTGAATAGGTTTCAACAAAAAAGAAAGTATTACTTTACAGTATACCAAAGAACAACACTAAACCTTTAGGAATCCGAGAATAAGCTTCTTATCACCAGTTCTACACAATTTCGGATTTTGATATAAAATGAATTCCTTCACTCAAACCAAGTTAAAACTGCTTTGTCCTTCATATTTATCCATGTCTGAATGGGTTTCAACAAAATAGAAAGTATTACTTTGCAGTATACCAAAGAACAACACTAAACCTTTAGGAATCCGAGAATAAACTTATTTCCACGAGTTCTACACAATTTCGGATTTTGATATAAAATGAATTCCTTCACTCAAACCAAGTGAAAACTGCTTTGTCATATTTTTCAGCAAGTATGGTCGGACATTCACACCTACTCACAGCCGAACACCTCCGCTCCCGCATTTGATGGTGTATAGTCGGGCATTCTCACCATTTCTCATCAGGTTTTTGCAAATTATGATGACATTCACACCTGCTTTTGATGTTGTATGGTTGGGCATTCGCACCTTTTTTTACCCATTTTTCAGGAATTATGGATGGACATTCACACCATCTTACAGCTGAACACCTCCTCTCCCGCATATGATCATGTGCGGTTTGATATTCGAAAAATTTTCTTTCATGTTTTCTAGCAATTATTGATGGACATTGAGACCTTCTTGCAGCTGAACACCTCTGCTCCCGCTTTTGATGGTGTATAGTTGGGCTTTCGAGCCTTTTCTTCCCCGGTTTTTACAAATTATGGTTGGACATTCAGACCTTCTTGCAGCCGAAAACCTCCGCTCCCTCTTTTGATCATACATTGTCGGGCATTCGCACCTTTTCTTACCCGCTTTTTACAAAACATGGTCGGACTTTCACACCTTCTTGTAGCCGAACACATCCCTTCCCGCTATTGATTGTGTACAGTCGGGTATTTTAACCTTTTCTTACCCGCTTTTTACCAATTATGGTGGGACATTCACACCTTCTTACAGCGGAACACCTCCACTCCCTGTTTTGATCATTTATGGTCTGGCAATACTACCTTTTCTTACCCGTTTTTGAGTTATTATGGCTGGACATTCACAGCTTCTTGCAGCCGAACACCTCTTCTCCGGCTTTTGATGATGAATGGTCCGGCATTCTTACCTTTTCTAACACATTTTTCAGCAATTATTGTCGGTCATTCACACCTTTCTCATCAGCTTTTTACAAATTATGATCTGACATTCACACCTACTTGCAGCCGAACACCTCGGCTTCCGCTTTTGATGGTGTATATTTTGGCATTCGAACCTTTTCTTACCCGCTTTTTACAAACCATGGTCGGACTTTCATACCTTCTTTTAGCCGAACAACTCCGCTCCCGCTATTGATTGTGTAGAGTTGGGTATTTTAGCCTTTTCTTACCCGCTTTTTACCAACTATGGTCGGACATTCACACCTTCTTACAGCGGAACACCTCCGCTCCCTCTTTTGATGGTGTATGTTCTGGCATTCGAACCTTTTCTTACCCACTTTTTACAAACTATGCTCGGACATTCACACCTTCTTGCAGTGAAACACCTCCGCTCCCTCTTTTGATTGTGTATGTTCGGGCATTCGAACCTTTTCTTACCCGCCTTTTACAAACTATGGTCGGACATTCAAACCTTCTTGTGGCCGAACACATCCACTTCTGCTTGTGATGATGTATAGTTTGGCATTCACACCTTTTCTTACCCATTTTTCAATAATTATTGGTGGACATTCAGACCTTCTTGCAGCTGAACACCTCCGCTCCCGCTTTTGATGGTGTATAGTCGGGCTTTCGAGCCTTTTCTTCAACGGTGTTTACAAATTATGGTTGGAAATTCAGACCTTGCAGCCGAACACCTCCGCTCCCTCTTTTGATCATACATTGTCGGGCATTCACACCTTGTCTTACCCGCTTTTTACAAACCATGGTCGGACTTTCACACCTTCTTGTAGCCGAACAACTCCGCTCCCGCTATTGATTTTGTACAGTCCGGTTTTTTAACCTTTTCTTACCCGCTTTTTACCAACTATGGTCGGACATTCGCAGCATCTTACAGCGGAACACCTCCGCTCCCTCTTTTGATGGTGTATGTTCGGGCATTCGAACTTTTTCTTACCCGCTTTTTACAAACTATGGTCGGACATTCAAACCTTCTTGTAGCAGAACACATCCACTTCTTCTTTTGATGATGTATGGTTGGGCATTCGCACCTTTTCTTACCCATTTTTCAGGAATTATGGGTGGATATTCACACCTACTTGCAGTCGAACAGCTCTGCTCCCACTTTTGATTATGTTTGGTTGGATATTCGAACCTTTTCTTAACTGCTTTTTACAAACTTTGGTCGGACGTTCACACCTTCTTGCAGCCGAACACCTCCGCTTCCGCTTTTGATGGTATATATTCGGGCATTCGAACCTTTTCTTACCCACTTTTTACCAACTATGGTCGGACATTCACACCGTCTTTCAAGTGTAACACCTCCGCTCCCTCTTTTGATGGTGTATGTTCGGGCATTCGCACCTTTTCTTACCCGCTTTTTACAAACTATGGTCGTACATTCAAACCTTGTAGCCGAAAACCTCCACTCCCTCTTTTGATCATACTTTGTCGGGCATTCGCACCTTTTCTTACCCGCTTTTTACAAACTATGCTCGGACATTCAAACCTTCTTGTAGCCAAACACATCCACTCCTGCTTTTGTTGATGTATGGTTGGGCATTCGAACCTACTTGTTGCCCGCTTTTCATTAATTATGGGTGGACATTCACACCTTGTCACAGCCAAACACCTCCGCTCCCTGTTTTGATCATGTATGGTTGGACATTCGCACCTTTTCTCACCCGCTTTTTGCAAACTATGGTCGGCCATTCACAGCTTCCTCTCCACCATACTTGTATGGTGGGATATTCACACCCACTTGCATCCGAAGACCTCCGCCCCCACTTTTGTTGATATTTAGCCGATCATTCGCACCTTACCCGCTTTTGGCAAACTATGGCCTTCTTGCAGCCAAAAACCTCTGATCTCGCTTTTGATGATGTAAGGTTGGGCATTCAGACCTTGCTTCACCTGCTTTTCACCAAATATAGTCGGACATTCACACCTTCTTGCAGCCGAACACTTCCGCTCCACCTTTTAGTTTTCTATGGGGCATTCACACCTTTTTTTACACCGCATTTTATAAAAACACCACAGGAACACCGTATTGAGGCTTTGTTCTGACCGCTCATTCGGTGTCGCGTTTCTTTCAAGCAATTCTCCTGGTTAGCCCACACTCGGCTCGCTCCCAGAGCCATGTTAAAGTCTGCTTCGCATTCACTCTCTTTTCTCAGCAGATTAAAGAAACTTCCATCCTGCACCGCTGTTTGCTTTTTCACAAGAGCAGAGGAGAGCGCACCGTTCCCAGCGGCACTGCAGTACCGGGTCGATGCTTGGAGTGAACGGAGCAAGCTCCTTTTTCAACTCCTATTGATAAAAATCCATTTAATATGTAGTCCTTGCATAGACATATAACATATTAAACTGATAAGTACAGATACTACACTTGATCTTAGCCAAAATGCCGAGAAGCGATAACTGTCCACTGGTTCACGTCCGAGGGCCCTTCCTGGCACAATGCGCACTTGTAGCGGTGTTCGTTTTATGGCCATAGTGTCACTTTGCACCTCCGCCCACCCGCTGCACTGAGCACTCTTCAACCCTTTTAAATGGCATAACTTTACACTACCGCACGCTCCAGCGAGCACCATTCAAGCAACATCGGCACAGTCGCAGCAAGTGAGGCGACTCTACTCAGAGAAGTCACTCTGCGCAGTAACAAGATTTCTTTTGCACAGACAGAAAGGGCTTCACCCGCAAAGGTAAAGCCTGCCAAAAATAGAAACAACTCATTAGTGCTGCTCTACACGGAAGTCTTTAGTAAAAGGCGAAAGACTTGTACATTATGAAGAGAAACCAGTGTATGATTATCCATCACTGCGGGAGCAGGGCATCAGGCTAGTTGGCATAGCCACCTTCCCCATGGTGAGCTTTGCTTGGTTGAGACGCTTGCTCCCCCCCCTTGCTCCTCGGCTGACCAAGTAGGAACAATCGGCCATATTCGATGGCTGCCTTGTCTTTTACTCTGTGCAAAAGACAAGGCAGCCACAAACAACACGGGAACACCGTGTTGAGGCTTTGATCTGACTGCTCATTCGGTGTCGCGTTTCTTTCAAGCAATTCTCCCAGTTAGCCTGCACTCGGCTCGCTCCCAGAACCGTGTTAAAGTCTGCTTCGCATTCACTCTCTTTTATCAGCAGATTAAAAGAAAGTTTCATCTTAGGCTCCCTGAAACTTCCATCCTGCACCGCTGTTTGCTTTTTCACAAGAGCAGAGGAGAGCGCACCGTTCCCAGGGGCACTGCAGTACCGGGTCGATGCTTGGAGTGAACGGAGCAAGCTCCTTTTTCAACTCCTATTGATACAAATCCATTTAATATGTAGTCTCGCATAGAGGACATATCAGACATTCAATTCAATTCAATTCAATTCAATTTTATTTATATAGCGCCAGATTACAACAATTGTCATCTCAAGGCACTTAAGTAATATAGTCCAATTCAAGCCAATTGGAATTCAATTCATTGTAATCATGATCCAATTAATTCATATAGAGCCAATTCAAAAAATTAATATCCTAGCTAAGGAAACCAACAGATTGCACCGAAACGTGTCTTCAGTCCAATCTCCCGTCCTGAGCGTGCCTGTGGCAACTGTGGAAAGGAACGACTCCCTTTTAACAGGAAGAAACCTCTGGCAGAACCAGACTCAGGAAGGGTGGCCATCCGCCTCGACCAGCTGGGGTTTAAGAAGATAAGAACAGATACTACACTTGATCTTAGCCAAAAGGCCGAGAAGCGAGAACTGTCCACTGGTTCACGTCCGAGGGCCCTTCCTGGCACAATGCGCACTTGTAGCGGTGTTCTTTTTATGGCCATAGTGTCACTTTGCACCTCCGCCCACCCGCTGCACTGAGCACTCTTCAGCCCTTTTAAATGGTATAACTTTACACTACCACACGCTCCAGCGAGCACCATTCAAGCAACAACTTTGCACTCCAGCTTCGAACATCGGCACAGTCGCAACAAGTAAGGCGACTCTACTCAGAGAAGTCACTCTGCACAGTAACAAGATTTCTTTTGCACAGACAGAAAGGGCTTCATCCGCAAAGGTAAAGCCTGCCAAAAATAGAAACAACTCATTAGTGCTGCTCAACGTTGTACTTTGCAGTAAAAGAAAGAGCAAATCTAATGTTTCAGGAATCCGAGAATAAGCTTACTTTCATGAGTTCTTCACGATTTCGGATTTTGCTATAAAATGAATTCCTTCACTCAAACTAAATTAAAACTGCTAAACCGCTAATCTGTTACATACAAGGCAGATGTCAAATTCACCGAAATAGGATCTAAGGGTATTTGGCCAATCGAGCTGTAGCAGCTTCGGTAAAAGAGTATAAGTTGAAGAGTTTGTGAATAAAGGTGTGCGCACACATAGTGAGTTGTAGGAAAATAGGCAGGGAGCAATGCCGGCTGGGGTATATGTTCTTGTATGTTGTCTGACTGTTTGATTTGAATGTGTTGTGTAAGTGTCCTGTTGAATGTTACATGTTTGGGCTTTGACACGCTTCACTGTGGTTGTTAACTGTGTGGTGTGTCCTGAAATGTTATATGTTTGGGCTGTGTGACATGCTTAATGCTTTTCAGTAGCAACCCACTTATTCATATATAGCAACTGACAACATAAGAAGTCCGGACATACTTTGATAGTAGTTGTAGAAGTATCCTTATTGATAATAGATAAACTAATTCATAGTGATAGAACAGTAGATGAACAGGTGCCTGCACATGTCTCATGAAAATAAAATGGGTGTATGATTGCTGACGGCAGAGCAATACTGCCAAACTTATGAGTTCTTGTGGCAAACTTGATTCAGTGTCTTGACGTGTATACGCTGTTTCGCTGACT
The DNA here is from genome assembly GCF_036924035.1 of Leuresthes tenuis. Taxonomy (NCBI): domain Eukaryota; kingdom Metazoa; phylum Chordata; class Actinopteri; order Atheriniformes; family Atherinopsidae; genus Leuresthes; species Leuresthes tenuis. The sequence goes on along the minus strand of NW_027325454.1, from coordinate 102,757 downwards.
TGTCACAAGAAACAAAGTGTGTTTGATAAGATCCGACCATTTTATTACGGGAGGATCAGTATGTATGGATTCTGATGTGACTGATAAACCCATTCGTATCTTAAGCATAATCTAATACGTGAGACAACGCCCTGGCACACAATCAAAAAAAAAAAAGAGAGAGAGCGGTTTTGTGTCCCCACAGTCCATAATGTAGAAAAGAGAGAAAAAAGCCTTTCTGATTTGGTGTGTGTGCTCACAGTGCAGAGTGTAGAGAAAAGAGAGAAAAGAAAGCCGTTTTGGTGTCACGGGTGTTGTGACTTACACACACACATTTCTGAATTGAGAAAGGAAATTATTTTAGAGAAAGCACTAGAGTTTAGATCCCACATTTGTTGATAGGCATTCATTTAATTTTTCTTTTAATCAGTTTTAAAGTGAATACTAACTGAGAAATGAAAAAGGTGAAGAGTTTAGAAGCTTGGTTCAAGAGCAAAACTTGGTTTATGATCAGCTGAGTCTCTAAACAGAACAGCAAAGGGCTTCATCGAACATTTAAAAAAGATTCAGATTGTTAGAATATCCAGAATTTATAGGAATGGTGGTGATTACTCTTATTTTCTAGAATGGAAATAACTGCACCATGTCTGTTTTATGAATTTAAGGGGCTAAAAAGTTTTGTTCTCGTTTTTCTATGATTAACCGAATGTATGTGAGAGTCCAAACAGACAGAAGGGTTACGGCCGAGCGCTGGACCTTCCAAAAAAGATGAGACAGGCTGGACCTGTGCCATACTAGTTAAGACCTGCCTGTGGATAACAGGTTCTTTAAACTCTCACACACACAAACTCACACACGTTCGCACACATACACCCATACACACACACCTTCTTGAACTTGCTGCAAGATTAAACATTTGCATTAACTGACTCCAGCAACTCTGAGTCTCATTGAGAGACTTTTCTCAACAATTGGGTCCTCAAACCAGATCTCAACGTTTTTTCCGCTTTCCAGGGTCGGAGCTGAAACCGTGCACGGGGGAGTCCAGTACTCCTAATGAAAGACCCCCTGCTGAATTGCGGTAATTAGGGGCCAGTGTCCACTGAAAGGGGGAAACAGGGACGAGATCGTACTTTTGAATCAATGGCCAGAAGCCATTGGCAGTGCAGGCATCAACAATAATGGTGTTATTTCACCCATTAACACTTAAGGTACCTCATGCAGTGGCTGTGATATGGTTACTTAACAAAATATCTTTACCAGACATCTCTCCTACATAACAGTTCTTCTTTCACAGCCACACCTTGTTGTCGAGAGATGTGCTACACTTAATCCATCCACACTGCTACCTACCCCACAGATGGAAAGCCTCATGATTGCATGTCAGAAATAACCATCAGTGTTTTACCCAGGCCAGACTTAACTGATATACGTTATGAAAATGCAGAAATAACTATATTTATTCAACAGGTCAAGCAAAAAACCCTGATGGCACAAATGCTACAGGATTTGCAGTAGTAACAGAAACTGAAGTTTTCTTAAAACAACCACTACCAAAAAATTACTCTGTTCAAGCAGTCGAATTGGTAGCTTTAACTGAAGCTTGTAAATTAAATAACAAAAAGGTTGTTAACGTTTACACTGACAGTCAGTATGCCTTCTCAACTGTACATGTGTTAACACAGCATTGGAAAAACAGGTATGTTGACATCCACAGCTAAATGTATAAACTACAAATATTTTAGCATTATTAGATGTTATTCAATTGCCATCTACAATAGACTCGTATGAATGACCGGAAGGAAAACCATACTGCCAAAGAATTTGTTTAAATATGCTGCAGTATTGAGCCACGGACCATGTCATGTCTCAACAGGAGGGATGGAAGCAATAATGAACAAGGTTTTTACAGCATATGGTTTTACTAATTATTGAATTTTTTTTTTTAGAATAAATAAATGAATAAAGTTTTGTCTAGCAGGTCAAATATGTGCAAAATACATTCCACAGGGCAATCTAAGACCAAAACGAAGATAATTCCCTAAGCCAGTGTATCTTTTTCAACATATTTGTTTGTATTTCATTATTTCATTATTGTGTAGATTTCATTGAACTAAATTAATGTTAAGGGAAACGATTCTGCTCAGTGACAACAGAGGTTTTTACCAAATGGTCTGAAATATTTCCATGTGCACAAGCAGATGCACTCTCAGTAGCAAAATCACGCGTAAAATAACTCATTTCTAGATTTGAAATTACTGAAAAGATCTTCAGTGATAATTTGACACACTTTGTAAACTATGTCATCTCACTGATGGCAAAGAACTTAAAATAGATCTTAGAAACCACTGTGATATAGAAGGTTTCGCTAACACATTGGAATTGTTTTACTATTTACATATGCATGTGCAGTGAAGAATTGCTTGCTGCTGATAAATGCAAAGAAGAACAGCTTACACATAGATGCTCACATATAGGCTGCTGAATGCAATGAAGACCTGCTTATCCAGTAAAGTTCAATGTCAATGTGTAATATTCAATTAAGATTTGCAAAACAGTGAAGTTAAACAATGAATGGGTCCATAGTCGGTATGAGAAGACTACAGGAATATTTACCTGGGTGTACGTTCAAACAGAGATGAGAAAATTGCGATAAATTATTGTTTGTTTGTTTGTTAGTATGTATATGAATGTTATGTGTATAAACTGTGTTGAGTTGTAGTTACTCAGTAGTGTCTCAGTGAAACAACCGACGGGGGAAGCCTTGCGGTGACAACAAAAGCAGTGTTTTACTGATCAGTCAAGTTGCTCCAGTGTACTCCATACAAACTGGTTGGCTACTGAAGGGATAGAAAATGGGGAATACTTGTTTTAAAGCAAACAAGGAATTAGATGGGAAAAATACATGTTTTAACGGGACCCAGACAATATTATATAGATGTCGCCACTGAAGTAAAGAACATTTACGTGGGATGGTGTGAGGGTCCTCGTTTGGCTGACGTTCGCCAATATGCTCGCCATGCTCAGAACCAAGTTCAGACGCGTAAGACAACCAAAAGGGACAAGTGTGAAAAGGAGCTGCATTTGGCAACCATGACCATGTATTACGCAGTTGGTGTAAACAGAGGACGAGGCCGAAGTCGAAGACGTGGACGTGTGGGAGAGGAGGTCGAAATGGGCCACGCCAGAGCTGTGATCCGAATATTTGTTTTTACTGTGGCCAGACTGGACACTGGAAGAAGGACTGTCCACAGCTAAAAAGTGATGAAATTGGGCAAAAGGCTGACTGAGGGTGGGAGGCAGGTTCTGGACGTCACGCGGCAGCGGAGCCTCCACTAATGGGTGATAGCACAAACACACTCACACATTTTTCCTGCTCTGTGTAGTGAAGCAACGCTTGCCGACTGTGATTCACGTAGTAAAGTTTTGCATGCTATTTCCGTCCTAGAGCAAAGATATTTCTCTCAGAATATAGGAACTTATGTTCATCAGTAGTGACGTCAGGGGAGTTTGATTGTCCTCCAAAGTTAAGTGGAAACCACGTTTACTGTATGTCTGCATCAGGCCAGGTTGTGAAGGAGAAAATGACAATGCCCATTGCGTGTTGTCACTCCCGATGAGCTCTCCTTCAAACACTCATTTTTGTTATCAGAGTTGTGTCCCATTAACCTGATGGGCTGTGATCTCATGTGTAAATTAGGCATTATTTTAACTTCTACACCAGAGGGTGTTAAGGTTATGTTACAGCCTGACAAAGTTTTCACAGCAGTGCAGTTTGATTCATCGGCACTTACATATGCTTATGAGTGGAAACTTCCCAGCTCTCCTTTTTCACAACAACTAGTGGAAGAAGCAAAAGCGTTAGTTTCACCCCTTTCTGATTTCATGCAACCTACTGATTTGCACTGCACATCACACATTTCTTTGGGGCCTGACAATGACTATGAGAAGAAGTGAAAAAATATGTGCGCCTACTTTATTGGCTGTGTCGCTCACTCCAGAGCACTTCGATTTTTTTAATGTTTGTGGTACTCGCCCTCACATTTCCTTGGCCAAACGTACACACTGGCAGTGACAAGGTGTGGGAGAGTTTGTTGCGACATGTCAGAAAGAAATGGAGTGGACCGTTTCACCTGCTGATCCAAATTTGATGTTTTCTGAACGATTGTCAGCATAGAAAAAAACATTTTTGAGTACAATGCATTGTCAAAGAACTGTGGACTTAATTCCTACCACAGAATCACATTTTGAAGCATGTTTTTTATCTGAAACAGATTTGTCTTCGATACCCATGTTGGCTGAAGTGCCCAATGATCTTTGGGCTAAGAGCAAATATGATGTGGGGTTGATAAAAGGCTGTGAACCAGTAATTGTCACCCCTAAATCAGACTTTTGTCCATGTAAAAAACAATACCCTTTTAAGCCTGAAGCAATTAAAGGGATTAAACCTGTTTTTCAATCTTTTCAGAAAACAGGCGTTATTGTTCCTTTTGAAAATTCACCTGTGCTTACTCCATTGTTTCCTGTTAAAAAGATTAAAGATGCTGGCCAGCCAGATGAATGGCGTTTTGTACAGGACCTCCAAGCGGTGAATGCTAAAGTTTAGCCACATGCTCCTACTGTGCCCAACCCACACACTATTTTGTCTCAAATTACATCAGATGCACAGTTTTTCTCAGTGGTTGACTTGTCGCCAGTGCACCCTGATAGCCCATTTTGGTTTGCTTTTTAGTTTGAAGGGAGATCTTGGACTTTTACCCGGTTATGCCAGGGGTACTGTGAAAGTCCCACTATTTACAATGCTGCCCTCAAAGCTAGTCTGGATTAACTTCAATCAACCACAGGTTCTGCTCTTTTGCAGTATGTGGATGACATCCTTTTATGTAGTCCATCTAAACAACAGTGTGAAAAAGACCAAATGACTCAAATAACTTTCTTGCTTTCAAAATCTTTCCTCTAGTGACGCTGACTTAGAGAGGGATGAAGATAATCATGTTTAATTGTTCATGTTTTGATTGTTTATCATTGGACCCTTTATTACTATGATGCCTGCATTTTAAACTCACGTTGTGTGCAAATGCAGGCTGATGTTTTACAGATAAAGTTATTATTTTCCTTGTTTCTTTTGGGTTGATTAATATAATGGTATTATTATAATCAAAAGGGAGGAATGTAATGGAAAATAATTCTTATATGCATTGTATTGAGTGTTACTGTGTATAACCTGCAAATGACCGAGCTGCAAGGTACCACCCTGCCCTGTTTTCTTAAATTCCTCTTTACAATGGTGGGCTTGTTATAATGAGATAGGTGCACTTTAACAGATGACGTGATGAGCGGGCAATATAACTGTGTGTTTTTGCTTCAGTGGTCAGAGCAACTCTGTATTCTGTACTGTGTTGTTCTCTCTTGCAAGATATTATTATTAAAGCCTCTTATCTCCTCACAAGAAAATAACTGACTCCCCAAATGCAAGTGTCAAGACAAATGATCAAACTTCTCCAAGCTTCAGTCTGCAGAGAAGTACAAGACAGGGTTGCTCACTTTCTCCCTCACTTTTTGCTATTTTCATCAAACCTTTAGCAGCTGCTATCAGACAAGATAGAAATATTAAAGACATCCAACCCCAAAATATTGAGCATAAAATAAGTCTTTATGCTGATGATGTATTACTTTTCCTTCAGAACTCACAGACGTCTCTCACTCACGATCACACTCATAAATAAATTCTCAGCACTTTCTGACTACTCTATCAATTGGTCTAAGACCACAGTTCTGCCCATTAACTGTAGGGTCCAGAATATACCTGCGATCACTTTACAGTCAGGAAATATTAGATATTTAGGCATAAACATTTCCTCCAGGCTCTCAGAGCTAACAAAGCTAATTTATGTGCAATTATTAAAGACAGTAGAGGACAATCTCTCTCGTTGGAAGTCCTTACCTATATCACTTATGGGGAGAGTTACAACCATTAAAATGATGATACTACCAAAAGTTAACTATTTGTTCTCAATGATCCCCATAAAACCAACCTGCTACTTGGTTTAAGTCACTAGATTCATGCATCTCCAAATTTCTGTGGAAAAACAAACCACCACGTATTAGTTTAAAAACCCTACAGAAGACCAAGGACAGTGGTGGATTAGATTTACCTAATTTTCAGCACTATTCCTTAGCCAATAGGTTACGGTATATATCAAAATGGTTTAAACCTAGCCCAATAGATGAACATGGATAAATATAGAACAAGCATTGTGTGATAATCTGGAAATCTCTGACCTGCCACTTATTAGTCAAAACGTAAAAAATCACAAATGTTTCAAAAGCATTAACATCAGCACCTCTCTGACAGCCTGGTGGGAATTTCTTAAAATAACAAAGTCTTCACTTGTCTAAGCTTACACCCATCTGGAACAATCCTGACATCCTGCAAAACAAAAAAATGCTAAACTTTACTCTCTGGAAGATCAAAGGAATCAAACATCTGGAACATATAATCCAAAATGGACATTTTATTTCATTTGATGAGCTCATATCACAACATGAGATAGGCAGCAATAAATTCCTAGAATATCAACAACTTAAGTCTATAATAACAAAGAAATATATCCTCCACCAACCAGACTTACAACTCCCGATTAGGGTAGTAGAATTTCTAAGCATCTGCACCCCAAAACTACTATCAAAAATATATAAATTATTGTCTAAGATAGATGACACAATGTCTCTACCGTCCTCAAAATGGGAGGCAGATTTATCCATCAGTTCTAGTCATAGCTTCTGGCCACATATATGTTTGAACACCTTCAGAATGACTCGAAATCCTAATTTACAGCTCATACAATACAAAATTCTTCATAGAACACACTATACAGGACAAAGGATGTTCAGGATGGGTCTAACACACTCAAACATCTGCTCACATTGCACAGATAACACACCTGATGATTATGTACACGCTTTGTGGTTTTGTGCGCCTGTCCAGAGGTTCTGGCTTGAAGTCTGTGCGGACCTATCAACATGACTAAAGTGTAGCATTCCTGCATGCCCCACACTGTGCATACTGGGTGACTTAGATAACATCAATGTGGAATTTAGCTTAGCACACATGATCCTCACAGTGTTATGTATAGCAAAGAAAACTATTCTCATGAACTGGAAAGCGAAGAACAATCTGTGTATTAACCAGTTTAGAAATTTTCTTTTAGATTATATTAGCATGGAAACAATGTCTGCTTCCTCAAAACATCAATTGGCTGAATTTAATTCTCTCTGGTCCCTTCTGATTAGCTTGATCACATAGTGGTGGTGGTGGGTTGCTGTCCCGTCGCTCTGGGCGGTTGGGTGTGTGCTGGGGGGGGCTGTGTGGCTTCGGGCGTCTGGTGGTCTCTCGGGTCGTGGGGAAATACAGCAGCCCTGTATTATTGCTTCCTGTGAAATCAAGATACAATGTGCACATGCTGGTTACAAATAAGAAAATACAAACAACAAACAGTTTCTTCCATGGTTCACAGCATGTGTATGATCATCTTCATCGCTGGTCTCAGTAAGGATGTTTCAATCTTCGGTGTCAGAGGTTACTAGCACACACACCGGTGGAGTACAGCTTTTACTGCTGACTCTTATCTTTGTCCTTCCGGGCGTGTTGGTTAGGCTGATGTATGTCAGGGTGGAAGTCATCTACTGGTTCTGGTACCTTCTTACAGTGACTGGCATGAATCCAGGTTGCTCTCTCTGCAACTTTAACAGCTGTGTGAGTGACCAGTAGCACCTGGAACGGGCCTTGCCAACGTTTGGACTTCCAATGTTTCCTGCGAAGTTCCTTCACCACCTGTCATCTGGTTGGAGTGGTGTGTTTTCTGTGGCTGGAAGGGCTGCTTTTACTGCCTGTGAAACTTGAGATAGAACAGTGGAAAGGTTTCGACAGTAAGACAACATAGCATCATCACAAACAGTTGTGGAAGGGAGGGGTCTGGTTACAGGTCCCAATCCCAGGTTAGGAGGTCTGCCAAATAAAATTTCAAATGGGCTGAGATTCACTTGAGCTCTGATTCTCATTCTCATGTAGGTAAGCACAATAGGTAATGCTTTTGTCCATGGCAGACCTGTTTCTTCACAACATTTGGCTAACTTGGACTTTAATGTACCATTTTCTCTTTCCACAGCACCTCCACTCTGTGGATGATAAGCACAATGTGTGCGCAAGCTTATTCCCAGGAATTTACCAACCTCAGTCAATGCAGTGTTTACAAAATGTGTGCCATTATCACTAATGATCTTCTCTGGAATGCCCCATCTAGGAATGATTTCTGTTTAGCAGTGCTTTAGTCACTGCATTACTGTTTGCATGTTTTGCAGGGAAAACTTCAACCCATTTACTAAACACGTCCACTATTACTAGTGCATATTTCTTTCCTTCAGCTGGTGTGAGTTCAACAAAATCCATCATCAAATGTTCAAAAGGTTTCTCTGGTGGAGGGTGTGCAACTTGCGATGTGTGTAATGCCTTTCCTACATTATGTGTGGCACAAACCATACATGACTGACAGTATTTTTGCGCATATGAACTGAACCCTTTTGTGAACCACTGAGCAGTGAGTGCATTCAGCATCCCCCCTTTTGACACATGGTTCAACCCATGTGTCAATTTTGAAAAATGAGGAAAAAAATGTTTAGGTAGACAGGGTTTACCATCAGGTCCCATCCAAACACCATCCGTATGAGTTGCACCCACAGAGGACCAAATGCGTCCAGAGGACCAAATTTCATCTGCAGAGGCAAAAGTTTGCAAAGCATGGAGATCTGTGAGGGAGTCTTTTGCCTGCAAAGAGAGGGAAGCGAAAACAGGAAAAAAATTAGCTGCTTGCTTAGCTGCAGCATCAGCTCTGGCATTGCCACAAGCAACAGGATCGTCTGAGTTAGTGTGAGCCGCACACTTACAGACCGAGATTGCTGTAAGCAAAAGGATCGCATCAAGAAGATCAGAAACCTGCTTGGAGTTCAGAATAGTTTTACCATCTGATTTAAGGAAATGCCTGTGTTTCCACAGCGCACCAAAGTCATGAACAACACCAAAAGCATATCTGGAATCTGTGTAAATAGTGACAGACTTACCAGCTGCCAACTTACAAGCTTCAGTAAGTGCAATAAGCTCAGTAGTTTGAGCAGAGAAATGTTTAGGAAGAGAACCAGACAACAAAGTGTCATGTGAAGAACATACTGCAAACCAAACACAGTTAGTACCTGTGGCTGGATCACGCAAAGCTGATCCATCTACAAAAAGAATCATGTCAGAGTTTGGAAGAGGAGTCTCTAAAAGATCAGGTCGGGGTGTACAAACTTGTTCCAAAACAGCTTCACAGTCATGAGGCTCCCCATCCTCAGGAGTCGGAAGCAAAGTAGCAGGATTCAGAACAGTACAATGTTTAACAGTGACATTTGGCATATCACGGAGCACAGAGGTGTATCTGAGCCAATAAGCAGTTGAAAGATGTGAAGTTTTCTGCTCGAGAAGAATAATGGCAACAGCATGAGGAACCAAAACAGTCAAATTAGCGTAGCCCACAATATCTTGGGAGGCCAGGACAGCTTTCTCTGCAGCTGCAACAGCACGAAGACAACCAGGCAGGCCTGCAGCCACAGAGTCCAGTTTTGCTGAGAAATGAGCCACTGGCCTTTGCCTGCCCCATGTTCCTGCATAAGAACAGATGTCATACAACCATGCTTGTCATCAACTGCCTGTATGAAAGGTTTATGAGGATCTGGAATGCCAAGTGTTGGTGATGTTTGAAGAGCCAGCTTAAGCTGACTAAAGGCTGATTCAGCCTCAGGAGTCCATGGAACACGATCAGCTGACTGGAGCTGCATGTCAGAACTGCAGCTGCCTTTACCATGGATAAGAGCACCTAAGAGAGCTTCGAGAAAAGAGTAGTTAGGAATAAAGTTCCTGCAGTAAGATGTTATACCTAAGAATGACATAAGCTGTTTTTTAGTAACCGGTTTAGGAATGATCTGAACTGCAGCAACATGTTTAGGAGAAAGTGAGCGCCCATCCTTAGAAATCACATGACCCAAAAAGGTGACTTCGTCCTGTACAAACTGTAACTTAGAAAGGCTGGCTTTATGGCCATAAGAAGGAAGATGTTTCAACAGATTCACTGTCTTTTTCACACTGTTGTTTAGATGGACTACATAAAAGGATGTCATCCACATACTGCAAAAGAGCAGAGCCTGTGGTTGATTGAAGTTAATCCAGACTAGCTTTGAGGGCAGCATTGTAAATAGTGGGACTTTCACAGTACCCCTGGCATAACCGGGTAAAAGTCCAAGATCTCCCTCCAAACTAAAAAGCAAACCAAAATGGGCTATCAGGGTGAGAAAAACTGTGCATCTGATGGAATTTGAGACAAAATAGTGTGTGGGTTGGGCACAGTAGGAGCATGTGGCTGAACTGCAGCATTCACCGCTTGGAGGTCCTGTACAAAACGCCATTCATCTGGCTGGCCAGCATCTTTAATCTTTTTAACAGGAAACAATGGAGTAAGCACAGGTGAATTTTCAAAAGGAACAATAACGCCTGTTTTCTGAAAAGATTGAAAAACAGGTTTAATCCCTTTAATTGCTTCAGGCTTAAAAGGGTATTGTTTTTTACATGGACAAAAGTCTGATTTAGGGGTGACAATTACTGGTTCACAGCCTTTTATCAACCCCACATCATATTTGCTCTTAGCCCAAAGATCATTGGGCACTTCAGCCAACATGGGTATCGAAGACAAATCTGTTTCAGATAAAAAACATGCTTCAAAATGTGATTCTGTGGTAGGAATTAAGTCCACAGTTCTTTGACAATGCATTGTACTCAAAAATGTTTTTTTCTATGCTGACAATCGTTCAGAAAACATCAAATTTGGATCAGCAGGTGAAACAGTCCACTCCATTTATTTCTGACATGTAGCAACAAACTCTCCCACACCTTGTCACTGCCAGTGTGTACGTTTGGCCAAGGAAATGTGAGGGCGAGTACCACAAACATTAAAAAAATCGAAGTGCTCTGGAGTGAGCGACACAGCCAATAAAGTAGGCGCACATATTTTTTCACTTCTTCTCATAGTCATTGTCAGGCCCCAAAGAAATGTGTGATGTGCAGTGCAAATCAGTAGGTTGCATGAAATCAGAAAGGGGTGAAACTAACACTTTTGCTTCTTCCACTAGTTGTTGTGAAAAAGGAGAGCTGGGAAGTTTCCACTCATAAGCATATGTAAGTGCCGATGAATCAAACTGCACTGCTGTGAAAACTTTGTCAGGCTGTAACATAACCTTAACACCCTCTGGTGTAGAAGTTAAAATAATGCCTAATTTACACATGAGATCACAGCCCATCAGGTTAATGGGACACAACTCTGATAACAAAAATGAGTGTTTGAAGGAGAGCTCATTGGGAGTGACAACACGCAATGGGCATTGTCATTTTCTCCTTCACAACCTGGCCTGAGGCAGACATACAGTAAACGTGGTTTCCACTTAACTTTGGAGGACAATAAAACTCCCCTGACGTCACTACTGATGAACATAAGTTCCCATATTCTGAGAGAAATATCTTTGCTCTAGGACGGAAATAGCATGCAAAACTTTACTACGTGAATCACAGTCGGCAAGCGTTTCTTCACTACACAGAGCAGGAAAAATGTGTGAGTGTGTTTGTGCTATCACCCATTAGTGGAGGCTCCGCTGCCGCGTGACGTCCAGAACCTGCCTCCCACCCTCAGTCAGCCTTTTGCCCAATTTCTTTGGTTGCCCGCTCATCACGTCATCTGTCTTTGGTTGATAGTTGATTGTTCTTCTAACTTTCCTCCTAAATTTCATCACTTTTCAGCTGTGGACAGTCCTTCTTCCAGTGTCAAGTCTGGCCACAGTAAAAACAAATATTCGGATCATAGCTCTGATCCCACACGTCCACGTCTTCGACTTCGGCCTCGTCCTCTGTTTACACCAACTGCGTAATACATGGTCATGGCTGCCAAATGCAGCTCCTTTTCACACTTGTCCCTTTTGGTTGTCTTACGCGTCTCAACTTGGTTATGAGCATGGCGAGCATATCGGCGAACGTCAGCCAAACGAGGACCCTCACACCATCCCACGTAAATGTTCTTTACTTCAGTGGCGACATCTGGCATATTTTCTTCTGAGGAGATAAGAGGCTTTAATAATAATATCTTGAAAGAGAGAACAACACAGTACAGAATACAGAGTTGCTCTGACCACTGAAGCAAAAACACACAGTTATATTGCCCGCTCATCACGTCATCTGTCTTTGGTTGATAGTTGATTGTTCTTCTAACTTTCCTCCTAAATTTCATCACTTTTCAGCTGTGGACAGTCCTTCTTCCAGTGTCCAGTCTGGCCACAGTAAAAACAAATATTCGGATCATAGCTCTGATCCCACACGTCCACGTCTTCGACTTCGGCCTCGTCCTCTGTTTACACCAACTGCGTAATACATGGTCATGGCTGCCAAATGCAGCTCCTTTTCACACTTGTCCCTTTTGGTTGTCTTACGCGTCTCAACTTGGTTATGAGCATGGCGAGCATATCGGCGAACGTCAGCCAAACGAGGACCCTCACACCATCCCACGTAAATGTTCTTTACTTCAGTGGCGACATCTGGCATGAGGCCTTTAATTATTGCATTGCATGCAATACTCTCCCATGGTCCTGATTCATTACCCAAATCCCTTGGTCTCTGATGACCGCTGTGCTTGCTGACTTCCTCAAGGAGGCGGTGTACAAAATCATCAGTCCCTTCACCGGGTTTCTGTTTGCAGGTGTAAATGTGGGACATATTGATTTTGGTTGGAAATTGAGTGGTGATGGCTTGACACAGTCTTTGGTTGGCTGCTTCATATTGAGCGTTATCATTATGTCCTCGTTCACTGTTGGTAGGTCGCAAATCCAGTTGTAGCATACTGGCCTCTATTTTGCAGAGGTCGGACGGTTTGAACTTTTTTGCCAATATGCGATGCAATTCAACCCCAGTCGGGCAGAATTGTGCGCAGAAATCTCGCAACTCGTCAGCAAAATGGGGTCCAGAAATCTCTGGATCTGGTAAGCATTGTTATGCTTCCATGATGTCAGTCTCAGTCCAGGGTCGATAAACCAGTAATGGTCCAGTGGGAACTGCAACTTTAACCATAGGCATGGTTTGAATCTGGTTTTGTTTTTTCTCACGTTTAGATCTCTGAAGTCCAGATTGTGGGTAAAGGATTTTTGTCACTTGCGTTAAAAGTTCTTGGGCAGGTACGCTGGAGAACCAAACGTCTTCCTTTTCCTCATCATCAGACCTATGTAGCTGATGTTGTGAGAATGATGGAATTTCTTCCCGAGGGAGGATGGAAGAAGTCCCTTCTTCCCGAGAGCCAGAGGCTTGTGGCAGGGCTGGCTGTTGTTGTTGCAGGCGTCGTGGAGGGCAGGAGTCCAGGTCTGGATCCGGCACAGCTAATACTAAATTATTATCATCATTCCGTCATGGCATTTGTTTAACATTTTCCTTTCTTTCTCTTAATACACTTTATTTTTTCCAAAATTCTATACCTTTCTTACTTCTTATTTAAACTTAATTTTCTTTTTTTTTGCTTCATCTCTTTCTCATATTTGCAAAACTTTTCTTCTAATTTTCTTATTTCTAACATACTAAAAGAACCTTCTGGTGGAAAACCTCTGGACCATATGTCTTTTTCATTTCATCATGCTTAGGTCCCCCGGTAGGGTCAAAAGTCTGAGACCTACTGTTTCCAATTCTCAGACTTGGAATGGGGAAATATATTCCTTCACTCAAAGGACGTCTCCAATGAGGACCTTAATCTGTACTCACACTTCTTCGGAGTACTTCACACTTCTTCGGACTGCTTCAAAAGTTTCACTTACCCATGAAATCTCTGTCTCACTAATGACACAACCGGGAAACCCTCTTTTATTCAAATAAAAACTAAAAAGCAGTCCTATCGTCTCAGACTATCATATTTCAAAAATGATCCCAGCGCTGGTATTCAAGAAAAGGACCTGCCAGTCCTCTCTCTCAGAAAAGCCCTTGGAGGTATGAGGCTGGAACAGCTACTTCAGTCCAGGCTGGCCATGCACTGCGATCCGGTCCAGAGACACCAGTCGAGGGATCCTGTTCGTGACGCCAAAATTGTGGTGGAAATTTAGTAACGCACAGAGTCAGTTATTTTCTTCTGAGGAGATAAGAGGCTTTAATAATAATATCTTGAAAGAGAGAACAACACAGTACAGAATACAGAGTTGCTCTGACCACTGAAGCAAAAACACACAGTTATATTGCCCGCTCATCACGTCATCTGTCTTTGGTTGATAGTTGATTGTTCTTCTAACTTTCCTCCCCAACCATCAGTTTAGGTTACCCAAAAGGAGTGTATTGCTCCATCACAAGTATGCTTCTTTCATATACAGGGTAATATGAATATGAATTTTATGCCTGAAACCTATTAAGACATGCAAAAATATGAAGGACAAAGCAGTTTTAACTTGGTTTGAGTGAAGGAATTCATTTTATAACAAAATCTGAAATTGTGTAGAACTCGTGAAAATAAGCTTATTCTCGGATTCCTAAAGGTTCAGTGTTGTTCTTTCCTATCCTGCAAAGTACAACGTTCTTTTTTGTTTAAAGCTATTTAGACATGGATAAATATGAAGGACAAAGCAGTTTTAACTTGGTTTGAGTGAAGGAATTAATTTTATATCAAAATCCGGAATTGTGTAGAACTCGTGAAAAGAAGCTTATTCTTGGATTCCTGAAAAAAATTAGTGTTGTTGTTTCCTATCCTGAAAAGTACTACGTTCGTTTTTGTTTAAAGGTATTTAGACATGGATAAATATGAAGGACAAAGCAGTTTTAACTTGGTTTGAGTGAAGGAATTGATTTTATATCAAAATCCGATATTGTGTAGAACTCGTCAAACGACGCTTATTCTCGGATTCCTGAAAAGGTTTAGTGTTGTTCTTTCCTATCCTGCAAAGTACAACGGTCTTTTTTGTTTAAAGCTATTTGGACATGGATAAATATGAAGGACAAAGCAGTTTTAACTTAGTTTGAGTGAAGGAATTCATTTTATATCAAAATCCGAAATTGTGTAGAACTCATGAAAGTAAGCTTATTCTCGGATTCCTGAAACTTTAGATTTGCTCTTTCTTTTACTGCAAAGTACAACGTTGAGCAGCACTAATGAGTTGTTTCTATTGTTGGCAGGCTTTACCTTTGCGGATGAAGCCCTTTCTGTCTGTGCAAAAGAAATCTTGTTACTGTGCAGAGTGACTTCTCTGAGTAGAGTCGCCTTACTTGTTGCGACTGTGCCGATGTTCGAAGCTGGAGTGCAAAGTTGTTGCTTGAATGGTGCTCGCTGGAGCGTGTGGTAGTGTAAAGTTATACCATTTAAAAGGGCTGAAGAGTGCTCAGTGCAGCGGGTGGGCGGAGGTGCGGAATGCGAAGTAGACTTTAACACGGCTCTGGGAGCGAGCCGAGTGCGGGCTAACCAGGAGAATTGCTTGAAAGAAACACGACACCGAATGAGGTGGCTGTTTTGGAACAAGTTTGTACACCCACGACCTGATCTTTTAGAGACTCCTCTTCCAAACTCTGACATGATTCTTTTTGTAGATGGATCAGCTTTGCGTGATCCAGCCACAGGTACTAACTGTGTTTGGTTTGCAGTATGTTCTTCACATGACACTTTGTTGTCTGGTTCTCTTCCTAAACATTTCTCTGCTCAAACTACTGAGCTTATTGCACTTACTGAAGCTTGTAAGTTGGCAGCTGGTAAGTCTGTCACTATTTACACAGATTCCAGATATGCTTTTGGTGTTGTTCATGACTTTGGTGCGCTGTGGAAACACAGGCATTTCCTTAAATCAGATGGTAAAACTATTCTGAACTCCAAGCAGGTTTCTGATCTTCTTGATGCGATCCTTTTGCCTACAGCAATCTCGGTCTGTAAGTGTGCGGCTCACACTAACTCAGACGATCCTGTTGCTTGTGGCAATGCCAGAGCTGATGCTGCAGCTAAGCAAGCAGCTAATTTTTTTCCTGTTTTCGCTTCCCTCTCTTTGCAGGCAGAAGACTCCCTCACAGATCTCCATGCTTTGCAAACTTTTGCCTCTGCAGATGAAATTTGGTCCTCTGGACGCATTTGGTCCTCTGTGGGTGCAACTCATACGGATGGTGTTTGGATGGGACCTGATGGTAAACCCTGTCTACCTAAACATTTTTTTCCTCATTTTTCAAAATTGACACATGGGTTGAACCATGTGTCAAAAGGGGGGATGCTGAATGCACTCACTGCTCAGTGGTTCACAAAAGGGTTCAGTTCATATGCGCAAAAATACTGTCAGTCATGTATGGTTTGTGCCACACATAATGTAGGAAAGGCATTACACACATCGCAAGTTGCACACCCTCCACCAGAGAAACCTTTTGAACATTTGATGATGGATTTTGTTGAACTCACACCAGCTGAAGGAAAGAAATATGCACTAGTAATAGTGGACGTGTTTAGTAAATGGGTTGAAGTTTTCCCTGCAAAACATGCAAACAGTAATGCAGTGACTAAAGCACTGCTAAACAGAAATCATTCCTAGATGGGGCATTCCAGAGAAGATCAGCAGTGATAATGGCACACATTTTGTAAACACTGCATTGACTGAGGTTGGTAAATTCCTGGGAATTGTGCTTATCATCCACAGAGTGGAGGTGCTGTGGAAAGAGAAAATGGTACATTAAAGTCCAAGTTAGCCAAATGTTGTGAAGAAACAGGTCTGCCATGGACAAAAGCATTACCTATTGTGCTTACCTACATGAGAATGAGAATCAGAGCTCAAGTGAATCTCAGCCCATTTGAAATTTTATTTGGCAGACCTCCTAACCTGGGATTGGGACCTGTAACCAGACCCCTCCCTTCCACAACTGTTTGTGATGATGCTATGTTGTCTTACTGTCGAAACCTTTCCACTGTTCTATCTCAAGTTTCACAGACAGTAAAAGCAGCCCTTCCAGCCACAGAAAACACACCACTCCAACCAGATGACAGGTGGTGAAGGAACTTCGCAGGAAACATTGGAAGTCCAAACGTTGGCAAGGCCCGTTCCAGGTGCTACTGGTCACTCACACAGCTGTTAAAGTTGCAGAGAGAGCAACCTGGATTCATGCCAGTCACTGTAAGAAGGTACCAGAACCAGTAGATGACTTCCACCCTGACATACATCAGCCTAACCAACACGCCCGGAAGGACAAAGATAAGAGTCAGCAGTAAAAGCTGTACAAGCCGGTGTGTTAAGTGCTAGTAACCTCTGACACCGAAGATTGAAACATCCTTACTGAGACCAGCGATGAAGATGATCATACACATGCTGTGAACCATGGAAGAAACTGTTTGTTGTTTGTATTTTCTTATTTGTAACCAGCATGTGCACATTGTATCTTGATTTCACAGGAAGCAATAATACAGGGCTGCTGTATTTCCCCACAACCCGAGAGACCACCAGACGCCCGAAGCCACACAGCCCCCCCCAGCACACACCCAACCGCCCAGAGCGACGGGACAGCAACCCACCACCACCACTATGTGATCAAGCTAATCAGAAGGGACCAGAGAGAATTAAATTCAGCCAATTGATGTTTTGAGGAAGCAGACATTGTTTCCATGCTAATATAATCTAAAAGAAAATTTCTAAACTGGTTAATACACAGATTGTTCTTCGCTTTCCAGTTCATGAGAATAGTTTTCTTTGCTATACATAACACTGTGAGGATCATGTGTGCTAAGCTAAATTCCACATTGATGTTGTCTAAGTCACCCAGTATGCACAGTGTGGGTCATGCAGGAATGCTACACTTTAGTCATGTTGATAGGTCCGCACAGACTTCAAGCAAGAACCTCTGGACAGGCGCACGAAACCACAAAGCGTGTGCATAATCATCAGGTGTGTTATCTGTGCAATGTGAGCAGATGTTTGAGTGTGTTAGACCCATCCTGAACATCCTTTGTCCTGTATAGTGTGTTCTATGAAGAATTTTGTATTGTATGAGCTCTAAATTAGGATTTTGAGTCATTCTGAAGGTGTTCAAACATATATGTGGCCAGAAGCTATGACTAGAACTGATGGATAAATCTGCCTCCCATTTTGAGGACGGTAGAGACATTGTGTCATCTATCTTAGACAATAATTTATATATTTTTGATAGTAGTTTTGGGGTGCAGATGCTTAGAAATTCTACTACCCTAATCGGGAGTTGTAAGTCTGGTTGGTGGAGGATATATTTCTTTGTTATTATAGACTTAAGTTGTTGATATTCTAGGAATTTATTGCTGCCTATCTCATGTTGTGATATGAGCTCATCAAATGAAATAAAATGTCCATTTTGGATTATATGTTCCAGATGTTTGATTCCTTTGATCTTCCACAGAGTAAAGTTTAGCATTTTTTTGTTTTGCAGGATGTCAGGATTGTTCCAGATGGGTGTAAGCTTACACGGGACAAGTGAAGACTTTGTTATTTTAAGAAATTCCCACCAGGCTGTCAGAGAGGTGCTGATGTTAATGCTTTTGAAACATTTGTGATTTTTTACGTTTTGACTAATAAGTGGCAGGTCAGAGATTTCCAGATTATCACACAATGCTTGTTCTATATTTATCCATGTTCATCTATTGGGCTAGGTTTAAACCATTTTGATATATACCGTAACCTATTGGCTAAGGAATAGTGCTGAAAATTAGGTAAATCTAATCCACCACTGTCCTTGGTCTTCTGTAGGGTTTTTAAACAAACTGTGGTTTGTTTTTCCACAGAAATTTGGAGATGCATGAATCTAGTGACTTAAACCAAGTAGCAGGTTGGTTTTATGGGGATCATTGAGAACAAATAGTTAACTTTTGGTAGTATCATCATTTTAATGGTTGTAACTCTCCCCATAAGTGATATAGGTAAGGACTTCCAACGAGAGAGATTGTCCTCTACTGTCATTAATAATTGCACATAAATTAGCTTTGTTAGCTCTGAGAGCCTGGAGGAAATGTTTATGCCTAAATATCTAATATTTCCTGACTGTAAAGTGATCGCAGGTATATTCTGGACCCTACAGTTAATGGGCAGAACTGTGGTCTTAGACCAATTGATAGAGTAGTCAGAAAGTGCTGAGAATTTATTTATGAGTGTGATCGTGTGAGTGAGAGACGTCTGTGAGTTCTGAAGGAAAAGTAATACATCATCAGCATAAAGACTTATTTTATGCTCAATATTTTGGGGTTGGATGTCTTTAATATTTCTATCTTGTCTGATAGCAGCTGCTAAAGGTTTGATGAAAATAGCAAAAAGTGAGGGAGAAAGTGAGCAACCCTGTCTTGTACCTCTCTCCAGACTGAAGCTTGGAGAAGTTTGATCATTTGTCCTGACACTTGCATTTGGGGAGTCAGTTATTTTCTTGTGAGGAGATAAGAGGCTTTAATAATAATATCTTGCAAGAGAGAACAACACAGTACAGAATACAGAGTTGCTCTGACCACTGAAGCAAAAACACACAGTTATATTGCCCGCTCATCACGTCATCTGTTTTTGGGTATAATTGATTGTTCTTCTAACTTTCCTCCCCAACCATCAGTTGAGGTTACCCAGACACACTCGTAAATACCAGCCTAACCCTGTCCCCCCTAAAGTGCAGCTATCTCATTATAACAAGCCCACCATTGTAAAGAGGAATTTAAGAAAACAGGGCAGGGTGGTACCTTGCAGCTCGGTCATTTGCAGGTTATACACAGTAACACTCAATACAATGCATATAAGAATTATTTTCCATTACATTCCTCCCTTTTGATTATAATAATACCATTATATTAATCAACCCAAAAGAAACAAGGAAAATAATAACTTTATCTGTAAAACATCAGCCTGCATTTGCACACAACGTGAGTTTAAAATGCAGGCATCATAGTAATAAAGGGTCCAATGATAAACAATCAAAACATGAACAATTAAACATGATTATCTTCATCCCTCTCTAAGTCAGCGTCACTAGAGGAAAGATTTTGAAAGCAAGAAAGTTATTTGAGTCATTTGGTCTTTTTCACACTGTTGTTTAGATGGACTACATAAAAGGATGTCATCCACATACTGCAAAAGAGCAGAGCCTGTGGTTGATTGAAGTTAATCCAGACTAGCTTTGAGGGCAGCATTGTAAATAGTGGGACTTTCACAGTACCCCTGTCATAACCGGGTAAAAGTCCAAGATTTCCCTTCAAACTAAAAAGCAAACCAAAATGGGCTATCAGGGTGCACTGGCGACAAGTCAACCACTGAGAAAAACTGTGCATCTGATGTAATTTGAGACAAAATAGTGTGTGGGTTGGGCACAGTAGGAGCATGTGGCTGAACTTTAGCATTCACCGCTTGGAGGTCCTGTACAAAACGCCATTCATCTGGCTGGCCAGCATCTTTAATCTTTTTAACAGGAAACAATGGAGTAAGCACAGGTGAATTTTCAAAAGGAACAATAACGCCTGTTTTCTGAAAAGATTGAAAAACAGGTTTAATCCCTTTAATTGCTTCAGGCTTAAAAGGGTATTGTTTTTTACATGGACAAAAGTCTGATTTAGGGGTGACAATTACTGGTTCACAGCCTTTTATCAACCCCACATCATATTTGCTCTTAGCCCAAAGATCATTGGGCACTTCAGCCAACATGGGTATCGAAGACAAATCTGTTTCAGATAAAAAACATGCTTCAAAATGTGATTCTGTGGTAGGAATTAAGTCCACAGTTCTTTGACAATGCATTGTACTCAAAAATGTTTTTTTGTATGCTGACAATCGTTCAGAAAACATCAAATTTGGATCAGCAGGTGAAACAGTCCACTCCATTTCTTTCTGACATGTAGCAACAAACTCTCCCACACCTTGTCACTGCCAGTGTGTACGTTTGGCCAAGGAAATGTGAGGGCGAGTACCACAAACATTAAAAAAATCGAAGTGCTCTGGAGTGAGCGACACAGCCAATAAAGTAGGCGCACATATTTTTTCACTTCTTCTCATAGTCATTGTCAGGCCCCAAAGAAATGTGTGATGTGCAGTGCAAATCAGTAGGTTGCATGAAATCAGAAAGGGGTGAAACTAGCGCTTTTGCTTCTTCCACTAGTTGTTGTGAAAAAGGAGAGCTGGGAAGTTTCCACTCATAAGCATATGTAAGTGCCGATGAATCAAACTGCACTGCTGTGAAAACTTTGTCAGGCTGTAACATAACCTTAACACCCTCTGGTGTAGAAGTTAAAATAATGCCTAATTTACACATGAGATCACAGCCCATCAGGTTAATGGGACACAACTCTGATAACAAAAATGAGTGTTTGAAGGAGAGCTCATCGGGAGTGACAACACGCAATGGGCATTGTCATTTTCTCCTTCACAACCTGGCCTGATGCAGACATACAGTAAACGTGGTTTCCACTTAACTTTGGAGGACAATCAAACTCCCCTGACGTCACTACTGATGAACATAAGTTCCTATATTCTGAGAGAAATATCTTTGCTCTAGGACTGAAATAGCATGCAAAACTTTACTACGTGAATCACAGTCGGCAAGCGTTGCTTCACTACACAGAGCAGGAAAAATGTGTGAGTGTGTTTGTGCTATCACCCATTAGTGGAGGCTCCGCTGCCGCGTGACGTCCAGAACCTGCCTCCCACCCTCAGTCAGCCTTTTGCCCAATTTCATCACTTTTTAGCTGTGGACAGTTCTTCTTCCAGTGTCCAGTCTGGCCAGAGTAAAAACAAATATTCGGATCAGAGCTCTGGCGTGGCCCATTTCGACCTCCTCTCCCACACGTCCACGTCTTCGACTTCGGCCTCGTCCTCTGTTTACACCCACTGCGTAATACATGGTCATGGTTGCCAAATGCAGCTCCTTTTCACACTTGTCCCTTTTGATGGTCTTACGCGTCTCAACTTGGTTCTGAGCATGGCGAGCATATCGGCGAACGTCAGCCAAACGAGGACCCTCACACCATCCCACGTAAATGTTCTTTACTTCAGTGGCGACATCTATATAATATTGTCTGTAAAAACATGTATTCCCCATTTTCTATCCCTTCAGTAGCCAACCAGTTTGTATGGAGTACACTGGAGCAACTTGACTGATCAGTAAAACACTGCTTTTGTTGTCACCGCAAGGCTTCCCCCGTCGGTTGTTTCACTGAGACACTACTGAGTAACTACAACTCAACACAGTTTATACACATAACATTCATATACATACTAACAAACAAACAAACAATAATTTATCGCAATTTTCTCATCTCTGTTTGAACGTACACCCAGGTAAATATTCCTGTAGTCTTCTCATACCGACTATGGACCCATTCATTGTTTAACTTCACTGTTTTGCAAATCCTAATTGAATATTACACATTGTTAGAAAAATTCTCTGTAAAATTAGGCTCAGAGTCGCTGGATACGATTAATTAACACAAAACATTTATTTCTTGCAAGAAAGAGACAAGTCCGCACAAATCCACACAACCTGTCGGGAAGACCGCTCAGAGTTGTCTCCCGACCAAATGGTGCTCCAGCTATTTATGTTGTTTATGCTTGCTGATCACACAATGTTATGAGAAAAGGCGCTTTTCTCACCATTCATTATTATGGGAAGGAACATTCAATGTTATGGGGAAAGGTGCTTCTCTCCCCATTCCTTGTTATGGGAAGGAACATAAGAGGTGCTTCTCACCAGTTAATATTATGGGAAAGACTAGTACCAGAGTCAAAACTCTTTTGCTTGAATCATAGAAGGTGAACAGATGGAGGGACTCTTCTGTCATAGTATAACTATATAATTTTTCCAACATTCCCTCCTGTTTATGCTATGAAGTATTAAAACTGTACAATTAACATTGAATGTATTTCTATCGTTCGCAGTGCATAGGAGCGAAAAACCCATTTGCTTTATTTACGGGAAAATTCTCCTATGGCCCCATTCTCTCCTTGGCGACCGACCGCTTAGTCACTCACTCAGTATCAAAGGTCACACTCCGAACCGTTAATTTCAATGAATGGTGATGGACCTAGGTGTGACCAGCAAACACAAAACGGATACAACCAAAAATACATGGAAATAAGGACAAACAAACAATAAAACTATGACTAAATGATTAATGGACAAAATTAATACAATGGAATAATAAAAATGGAAATATGACACAAACAAAAAATTAATGAAATGAAAATAAGAATAATAAATGAAAATATGATTATATGCAATTAATAAATAATATGAAATTGATATTAAATGGAAAAATTAATAAAATGAAAAATAATAATAAATGAAAATCAAGAACAGTCAAACAATAATAATAATAATACAATGCAGTTTATTCAGTCCACTCTGCAATCGTCTGCTTCTGGCCGAACATCAGTCCGGCTGGGTCTGGAACTGCTAAGCTATCTTGGAAGGAGAGGTTACTAGCACTTCACTTCCCGGAAGAGGTCTTTACCACCTCTTATTCCCTAACTAATCCTCTTTTAGGACACTTCAGGATATAATTCAGCCATACAGTGGTTGAAGGCTGTAGATTGTTAGACGTTACTTGGTGGAATGAACTCTTCAAATCAGCTTTTCATTCAGTTGGGGTGGAGCGCTTAGCTTCACCGTCCACCCTTTTGTACACATGTGGATAAAAATTTGTGATTGTTCCGCCATCATCTTGGCATGATGGGAATTCCAGAATTCCAGAAACCTGTTCAGTTACCTGACTTTGAGTCCTGTAGTGGTTCTGCTGCTGATGCAGTTCATCAAACTGTGGACAAATGTTAGCAGGAAGAAGCAACATATCATCTTTACAATGCTCTACATTCAGGAATTGCCTTTTATTAGGTCCAATTCCCATGTTCATTGGTCTTTCATATGAACGCAAAAATAATCATTAGAGAAATCATTTAGAATTCACTCGGGGTCATTCAAAGTACTTTGAACTTTAAAGGTTATCATCGTCTCCATCGTCCACGTGTAGCTCGTTGTCATCATCTCCCTCTATCTGTTGATACATTATGCAGGTAAGGGTGGTTTCAATCAGTCTTTGGGACAGTCCTGTCAAGCATGTGATACAACATCAAGCACAGGTGGCTACTATGGCTGTGACAACAGACAGAGACCAAACCACTTCTCCATCATGTCAGTGAAGGGGTCGTTGATTTTCTATCAGCTCTGCAGAGAGTGAGGCGAGTCCCTCTTTGTGATTCTGCCATCTGCGGAAGTATTGTTAGGAATAAAGGAACAGAATAAAGTTCCAAACATTTTAATTGTTCAGCAATGCCTCGTAGATGTAATTTATCCAATAAACATTTTTATTTATTGTTGCCCACCAGAAAAGAAAAGATTCAAAGTCTGTAGTTACTTGATTTCTAGCTTTAAATTCATCTGGGACTCAGAACTCCAATGCTATCCAGGTACACTCTGTTGTCAAATGAACCTCCAGACGCAGTTGAACGCTTGAGACATTGCAGTTTCTCACCCAAGGCCTTAAAGTCCCCCACAGGGAACAGATGGAAAGGCATCTGTAGTTGGGCTATTGTGCAGCTGCCAGTTAGGCAGAAGGACGGACCTCAGTTTCATATCCCCACACAGCCACCAGAGGTCTGCTCTCATGGAAGTCTGGTTCCGAAACCAAGATGCTGAGTAGTTACCTGCATCCTGAGTGACATTGATGGATTTTTTTACAATAATCTGACATGAGTGTACCCACATTCTTACCTGTACCCCTGTGGATGAAACATATATAATTACCCGTATAAGCCAACGCTGAGGGCAGTACATCTCTTTTCTTAACTGCTGGGAACAACAAAGAGAGAGTTTTACATTGCTCTGTGTTAGGTACAAAATATTCATTATGCAATTGTAATGCAATTGTAATGCTTCATTTCTAAATTTATGTTCTGGCTTTAGCACATTCAATACAATTAGATTGGTTATTTTGTCATGCTGTACACATTCTAACAAAATTCCAACTGATACACTGGCGATTCTTAAAATAATTGAGCATAAGTCAATGTCAGCCACCCCATCTATTCCTGCAACAAAAAATAGGTTGACAAGTTATCTGTTGGACCTGAAGGACCTCCTATCTCTGTGGTCAGTCTGTGTCAAGGGTCTGAGGGTGATTCAATGCATTATCTTTTAGTTTTTTATTAATCTGTGCTTAATCCCATAGAATTAGGAATACGATAATAAGAATAATGATTAACAATACACAACTGGTTCCTTTTAACCTACAAAATCCTGGTAATCTGAATGGATGCCACGGCTGCTGTCTGTCTATCCCTGTCTTATTTTAGCCACACCCTATGTTCTCATTTTAGCCGTTGTTTTCTTCACTGAGGTTGAGACGAACCCCCTCCTGTTGAGAGAATTCCCCTTTGTAGTCAGACTTATGCCTCAGAGAACGGTGGTGGGTAACTAATCTTTCCCTACTTCTGCAGGTCGTGGCCTTACTGGTTTATAGTGTGATGAGGATCCAGGATATATTAGTTTAGCTGCTGTGGGTGCTGTAAGCAGTACCTGCTATGAACCTTCCCACCTTGGGCTGGAGCAGTTATCTTTCTTTATCACTTTGATGAGGATCCAGTCTCCAGGTTTTAGAGATTCCTCCACAGGGTCACCTGGAACAGACACTAGACAGAATAGATCTCTCTACTTGTTAACATTTTAACCATGTATCCTGCTAAGGTTTCTTCTCTTTCTTCATCATGTCTGGTGAATAGTTCTGTGGTAGTAAAAATGGTCATACATTATACATCATCTCAAATAGAGTTAATTCTGTGCTAGTTAGAGTAATATGTATGTTTAGGACTACTAGTGGTAAACAGTAACCCAATTCTTCCCAGTTTCTTCAGTCTTGCACAGTGGTTTCTGAGATCCTTTTTTGTTTTTAAGTTCTTCGCCATCAGGAAGATAATGTTGTTTACAAAGTGCGTCCCTGTTATCACTGTAGATTTTTCAGGAATTCCAAATCTAGGTAATATTTAATTCACCAGTGTTGAGGGTACATCTGCCTGTGCATTTGGAAATACTTCACTTCATTTGGTAAAACATCACTAATCACCAGGGAGACCCCTTTATTTAATTCAATGAAATCTATACAAACGTGTTGAAAAGGGTCCTCCGGCCCCGGGAACTGTCCTCGTCCCGGTCCTAGGCCATATGTATGGATCATATTTTGCACATATTTGACATGTTAGACAAAAATTCTTTATTATCATATTATGATATTATGATTTTATTATAATTAAAACCATACACTGCAAAAACCTTGTTCATTGTTGCTACCTTCCCTCCTGTAGAGACATGACGTAGTCCATGGCTCGATACTGAAGCATATTTAAACAAACTCTTTGGCAGTATAAGTTCTACATTTCATAGTAAATGGCACCTTTATTCTTCCAGATCTGTCCTTGTAAGTGTATATTTGGTTTTGCATGCGTGGTCCAATTTAATGGACTAGTATATGCATCCAGTTTCTCAGAATAAACGCTCAGGATGGCTCTTACCATTTGCTGATTTGACCCAAATAATTTCCTTGGATTCCTCAACTCCCGGAATGTCATCAGGATGGATTACAGTTCGTGTTGCACCTGTGTCGCATAGAAAAGTTACCTCCGTCCCGGAAACATTCAATGTAATCTCAGGTTTGATGTCATACTATAAGATAAGTTCAATTCCCTCTAAGTTTAGCACTTTTTCTGGCTTTTCTGCTTCTATCCTGGTTACAGCTCCTGTTTTTTTCTTATCTAGTCATAACTGACTCCCAAACTCTTCCTCTATCTTACTGTTGCTCCTGCAGTCCCTCGCCCAATGCCCCCTCCTTCCACACAGCCTCCTGCTCTGTCTCTCCTTCTACTTCCTCTGTCTCTGCTCCTGTTGTGATCTGTGTTTTTGCTTTCCCTCATCACCTAAATAGTTGCTTCTCTCCCTTCCAACAAAAAGTTTAGTCCTTTCTTCCTTTTCTTTTTGTTGTCAGAGTGCTACTCTGCATGCCCTCTTTATTCCATTGCTGTGCAAACACATTAAGATGACTGTTTATTGTCATGTTACAAGTCACACAAAATTACTCTCTGCATTTGACCCATCTAGTTTGGCACCTGTTGAACACACATGCACACACCTTTCTGTTTAATTTAATTAATATTTATCTGCAGGCTTAGAAACTGCTTATAGTATTGATATATTACTCCATATATTACGCTGATTTATTGCAGCTGTCTTTAAATTTCTCTTTAAGAAAGCTATTGTTTGATATCTGACTCACATAGCATATTTCATTGCTGTGTTGGTTTTTTAAAAAAAATATATTTTATATATAAAATATATAAATATATTTATATATCTATATATATATACTAATACTCACTTTAACCCATTCTGTGAGATAAATGCTTTAATCTCTGATGAATATGATGTCAGTTCATAAGTTTTAGGGAAGTTAGTCAATCAGAAGTAATGAAGCATTACTTAACCATAGCATTACTTAACATTAATATGTTAAATTCTCTATTTTCGGCTTATGTTTCTGATACACTTATGATTTTGTTGCAGAAGAGCTAATCTCAAATTTAGAAAATGTTTCAGTTTGGCTTGAAAATCATCTGCACCTGAAGGGTTTGACTGTCTGGTCTCAGACCTGCTTCAGGTGGAAATTATTTCATTTTTTAATGCCTTGAACTTTGTCATTAAAGAATATTCCGACTTCATTACCCTTATATGTAGAAATGAGTTCTAAATGCAACCTGGAGGGTTTGTTAATCTGTTTACTGTAGCAAGCAAGACATGAGAGTTGTTACTGCAGTTTTTTTTATGATTTCAGAAAATAACTCTCTCTTCATCTATGCAAAGTCACACACTGAGTTAGACCAAACATTTCAAAGACAGCAGTGAGTTCTTTAGCTTGCTTATTATGGCCTACATCTATGTGCACCTTCAAGTCCCCTGTTATGATTAAACAGTCAACAGCAGTGCACACAATTTAAAGAAATTCCAGTAAAATCATCAATAAAATCATTCTGCGGTGAGACAAAGTATTTAAGATCATTTTATCTCCCTTTTTAAATGACACATGCTCGAATTAAAGACAAAAATAAATGTTTTATCTTGTGAGTGGGTATATTGGCCCTGAATATGGCACAAAGACCCTCCCCACTCTCTGTCTTGTTGTTTCATCTCTCAGTTAAACACATACTGTGAGATGAAAGTATCAAAAGCATTGTTAGACAGGAAAAAGTCAGAAAGCTGTTGGTATACAACTTTTCCTAGGACTTTGCCTAAGAATGGCAGGTTTGATATGGAATTTATAAAAATCACAGGTTGTAAAACATCTTTTGCTCAGATAGTTTTTCCTGTGAAAGGAGTAAAGATTTGAAATGATCTGTTTGTTTGTCTGAGATCTTCTGAACTTTAACTCTTTAAGAGAGCTGTTAAATCTTAATACACAAACTTGTACAAATGTCTAGCTCTAATCCTTGTTGTTCTTTTTTTTTTTTTTTTGTTGTGTTTTTTTTTAACTAGATTTACTTTGTACATTACTTTTGTCTTCCCCTTCTCTAGGATTGGACAATTTTACCATGTTCAATTCTCCCTCAAACCCAAATTTATTTTCTCATCTCTCTAAGTATTCAATATTATCGGATTTTTTCTGAAACATGATTTTAGCACTCCCACTTAACTCCCGGTTAGCTTTAAAACAGGTATTTCCCATACTGTCCTTTTGCAGCTAATCAATTTTCAGTGGAGTTATTTTGAGTACTACCGAATGAAACACTACTTCTGTCGTTATGTCACGAGCAACAACCAGATTCCAATGTTCACTTCAACTCAATTAGTCAGTAATACATTTTTTCTGTCGTCACCATCAACAACATCACACACCAGCAGCTGTTTCACTCTTATACATACATAGCAAATAAAACAACACTGTAGCAAAGAAGGAAAAAATCACAATTTAACAAACAAATAATTCAGCAACCAGCCCTTTTAGCAAACCAACAATTCTATCACAAAGCAACAGTTCAACAATGACCTATACCTTCAGCAACAATACACACACACACACACAGCTGTTTTACTCCCATACATACATAGCAAATAAAACAACACTGCAGCAAAGACTTTAACAAACAATTCGACAAACAAACAATTTAACAACCAGCCCCTTTAACAAACAAACGATTAGACGTATAACACTAACAAAAACTAACATGGATTTAAAACTTGCGATCTTTCATCGCAAACTCTCTTAAGAAAGATTCCGTTTTCTAACGCGCTGCGCGGAGTTATTTATTCCTGTAGTCTTCTCACACAGACTATGGACTAACCTTTTCTGACTGCATTTTTGTTGTCCTTGGTTAATCCCACCACTACACACGGTTACCAGTTAAAAGGCTGACATTTTCTGATCGTTTCATTTGTGGGTTATCCAACACAACATACAGGTACCAGTTAAAAGGCTTTTTTCCTTTGCCTCACCTTTTCTGACTGCTTCTTTTATGGGTTCATCCAGCACAATTTACACACAGTTACCAGTTAAAAAGATGACCTTTTCTGACCGCTAATAGGTTTCTATGGGTTAATCCTATACACAGTTACCAGTTAAAAGGCTGACCTTTTCTGACTGCTTCTTTTATGGGTTAATCCAACACAACCTAGACACGGTTACCAGTTAAAAGGCTAACGTTTTCTGACTGCTTCAATTGTGAGTGTTCCAACATAACTTATACACAGTTATCAGTTAAAAGGCTTCTTTACTAGGTTGCATTCGAAATAGTAATATTCTTAGGAAAATAACAACGACTCAATCTATTTAAAGGCCTCCATTTTCTATGACTATAACTGGAGCACCATTTTATATCAATTGCTAGTTAATCAAAATTTTCCCTAATAATCACACTATTTCCAACCAACAATAGTAATACAAAGGGTTCCTTACCATAAATCCATTGGTAAGTTAAACAACGAAGAATCCAGCGAGTCTGTCCACTGATTCAAAAATAGATTCTGTCACCTTTCCTCCAGCCAGTGGCAGCCGGCCTCTATCAGAAACTGTGCTGAGAGGACTTCAGTTAGGAATCCTGGACTCCCCCGTGCACGGTTTCAGCTCCGATTCTGGAAGGTGGAAAGGACTTAGAATCCGGCTCGAAGGACCATTATGTTAGAAAAATTCTCTGTAAAATTAGGCTCAGAGTCGCTGGATACGATTAATTAACACAAAACATTTATTTCTTGCAAGAAAGAGACAAGTCCGCACAAATCCACACAACCTGTCGGGAAGACCGCTCAGAGTTGTCTCCCGACCAAATGGTGCTCCAGCTATTTATGTTGTTTATGCTTGCTGATCACACAATGTTATGAGAAAAGGCGCTTTTCTCACCATTCATTATTATGGGAAGGAACATTCAATGTTATGGGGAAAGGTGCTTCTCTCCCCATTCCTTGTTATGGGAAGGAACATAAGAGGTGCTTCTCACCAGTTAATATTATGGGAAAGACTAGTACCAGAGTCAAAACTCTTTTGCTTGAATCATAGAAGGTGAACAGATGGAGGGACTCTTCTGTCATAGTATAACTATATAATTTTTCCAACACACATTGACATTGAAATTTACTGGATAAGCAGGTCTTCATTGCATTCAGCAGCCTATATGTGAGCATCTATGTGTAAGCTGTTCTTCTTTGCATTTATCAGCAGCAAGCAATTCTTCACTGCACATGCATATGTAAATAGTAAAACAATTCCAATGTGTTAGCGAAACCTTCTATATCACAGTGGTTTCTAAGATCTATTTTAAGTTCTTTGCCATCAGTGAGATGACATAGTTTACAAAGTGTGTCAAATTATCACTGAAGATCTTTTCAGGTATTTCAAATCTAGAAATGAGTTATTTTACGCGTGATTTTGCTACTGAGAGTGCATCTGCTTGTGCACATGGAAATATTTCAGACCATTTGGTAAAAACCTCTGTTGTCACTGAGCAGAATCGTTTCCCTTAACATTAATTTAGTTCAATGAAATCTACACAATAATGAAATCCAAACAAATATGTTGAAAAAGATACACTGGCTTAGGGAATTATCTTCGTTTTGGTCTTAGATTGCCCTGTGGAATGTATTTTGCACATATTTGACCTGCTAGACAAAACTTTATTCATTTATTTATTCTAAAAAAAAAAATTCAATAATTAGTAAAACCATATGCTGTAAAAACCTTGTTCATTATTGCTTCCATCCCTCCTGTTGAGACATGACATGGTCCGTGGCTCAATACTGCAGCATATTTAAACAAATTCTTTGGCAGTATGGTTTTCCTTCCGGTCATTCATACGAGTCTATTGTAGATGGCAATTGAATAACATCCAATAATGCTAAAATATTTGTAGTTTATACATTTAGCTGTGGATGTCAACATACCTGTTTTTCCAATAATGTGTTAACACATGTACAGTTGAGAAGGCATACTGACTGTCAGTGTAAACGTTAACAACCTTTTTGTTATTTAATTTACAAGCTTCAGTTAAAGCTACCAATTCGACTGCTTGAACAGAGTAATTTTTTGGTAGTGGTTGTTTTAAGAAAACTTCAGTTTCTATTACTACTGCAAATCCTGTAGCATTTGTGCCATCAGGGTTTTTTGCTTGACCTGTTGAATAAATATAGTTATTTCTGCATTTTCATAACGTATATCAGTTAAGTCTGGCCTGGGTAAAACACTGATGGTTATTTCTGACATGCAATCATGAGGCTTTCCATCTGTGGGGTAGGTAGCAGTGTGGATGGATTAAGTGTAGCACATCTCTGTATGTGTGCGAACGTGTGTGAGTTTGTGTGTGTGAGAGTTTAAAGAACCTGTTATCCACAGGCAGGTCTTAACTAGTATGGCACAGGTCCAGCCTGTCTCATCTTTTTTGGAAGGTCCAGCGCTCGGCCGTAACCCTTCTGTCTGTTTGGACTCTCACATACATTCGGTTAATCATAGAAAAACGAGAACAAAACTTTTTAGCCCCTTAAATTCATAAAACAGACATGGTGCAGTTATTTCCATTCTAGAAAATAAGAGTAATCACCACCATTCCTATAAATTCTGGATATTCTAACAATCTGAATCTTTTTTAAATGTTCGATGAAGCCCTTTGCTGTTCTGTTTAGAGACTCAGCTGATCATAAACCAAGTTTTGCTCTTGAACCAAGCTTCTAAACTCTTCACCTTTTTCATTTCTCAGTTAGTATTCACTTTAAAACTGATTAAAAGAAAAATTAAATGAATGCCTATCAACAAATGTGGGATCTAAACTCTAGTGCTTTCTCTAAAATAATTTCCTTTCTCAATTCAGAAATGTGTGTGTGTAAGTCACAACACCCGTGACACCAAAACGGCTTTCTTTTCTCTCTTTTCTCTACACTCTGCACTGTGAGCACACACACCAAATCAGAAAGGCTTTTTTCTCTCTTTTCTACATTATGGACTGTGGGGACACAAAACCGCTCTCTCTCTTTTTTTTTTTGATTGTGTGCCAGGGCGTTGTCTCACGTATTAGATTATGCTTAAGATACGAATGGGTTTATCAGTCACATCAGAATCCATACATACTGATCCTCCCGTAATAAAATGGTCGGATCTTATCAAACACACTTTGTTTCTTGTGACAAGTCAGCGAAACAGCGTATACACGTCAAGACACTGAATCAAGTTTGCCACAAGAACTCATAAGTTTGGCAGTATTGCTCTGCCGTCAGCAATCATACACCCATTTTATTTTCATGAGACATGTGCAGGCACCTGTTCATCTACTGTTCTATCACTATGAATTAGTTTATCTATTATCAATAAGGATACTTCTACAACTACTATCAAAGTATGTCCGGACTTCTTATGTTGTCAGTTGCTATATATGAATAAGTGGGTTGCTACTGAAAAGCATTAAGCATGTCACACAGCCCAAACATATAACATTTCAGGACACACCACACAGTTAACAACCACAGTGAAGCGTGTCAAAGCCCAAACATGTAACATTCAACAGGACACTTACACAACACATTCAAATCAAACAGTCAGACAACATACAAGAACATATACCCCAGCCGGCATTGCTCCCTGCCTATTTTCCTACAACTCACTATGTGTGCGCACACCTTTATTGACAAACTCTTCAACTTATACTCTTTTACCGAAGCTGCTACAGCTCGATTGGCCAAATACCCTTAGATCCTATTTCGGTGAATTTGACATCTGCCTTGTATGTAACAGATTAGCGGTTTAGCAGTTTTAATTTAGTTTGAGTGAAGGAATTCATTTTATAGCAAAATCCGAAATCGTGAAGAACTCATGAAAGTAAGCTTATTCTCGGATTCCTGAAACTTTAGATTTGCTCTTTCTTTTACTGCAAAGTACAACGTTGAGCAGCACTAATGAGTTGTTTCTATTTTTGGCAGGCTTTACCTTTGCGGATGAAGCCCTTTCTGTCTGTGCAAAAGAAATCTTGTTACTGTGCAGAGTGACTTCTCTGAGTAGAGTCGCCTCACTTGTTGCGACTGTGCCGATGTTGCTTGAATGGTGCTCGCTGGAGCGTGTGGTAGTGTAAAGTTATACCATTTAAAAGGGCTGAAGAGTGCTCAGTGCAGCGGGTGGGCGGAGGTGCAAAGTGACACTATGGCCATAAAAAGAACACCGC
Source organism: Leuresthes tenuis (assembly GCF_036924035.1). NCBI lineage: Eukaryota > Metazoa > Chordata > Actinopteri > Atheriniformes > Atherinopsidae > Leuresthes > Leuresthes tenuis. The sequence goes on along the minus strand of NW_027325454.1, from coordinate 69,019 downwards.
TACAAGTGCGCATTGTGCCAGGAAGGGCCCTCGGACGTGAACCAGTGGACAGTTATCGCTTCTCGGCCTTTTGGCTAAGATCAAGTGTAGTATCTGTTCTTATCAGTTTAATGTCTGATATGTCCTCTATGCGAGACTACATATTAAATGGATTTGTATCAATAGGAGTTGAAAAAGGAGCTTGCTCCGTTCACTCCAAGCATCGACCCGGTACTGCAGTGCCGCTGGGAACGGTGCGCTCTCCTCTGCTCTTGTGAAAAAGCAAACAGCGGTGCAGGATGGAAGTTTCAGGGAGCCTAAGATGAAACTTTCTTTTAATCTGCTGATAAAAGAAAGTGAATGCGAAGCAGACTTTAACACGGTTCTGGGAGCGAGCCGAGTGCGGGCTAACTGGGAGAATTGCTTGAAAGAAACGCGACACCGAATGAGCAGTCAGATCAAAGCCTCAACACGGTGTTCCCGTGTTGTTTGTGGCTGCCTTGTCTTTTGCACAGAGTAAAAGACAAGGCAGCCATCGAATATGGCCCGATTGTTCCTACTTGGTCAGCCGAGGAGCAAGGGGGGGGAGCAAGCGTCTCAACCAAGCAAAGCTCACCATGGGGAAGGTGGCTATGCCAACTAGCCTGATGCCCTGCTCCCGCAGTGATGGATAATCATACACTGGTTTCTCTTCATAATGTACAAGTCTTTCGCCTTTTACTAAAGACTTCCGTGTAGAGCAGCACTAATGAATTGTTTCTATTTTTGGCAGGCTTTACCTTTGCGGGTGAAGCTCTTTCTGTCTGTGCAAAAGAAATCTTGTTACTGTGCAGAGTGACTTCTCTGAGTAGAGTCGCCTCACTTGTTGCGACTGTGCCGATGTTGCTTGAATGGTGCTCGCTGGAGCGTGCGGTAGTGTAAAGTTATACCATTTAAAAGGGCTGAAGAGTGCTCAGTGCAGCGGGTGGGCGGAGGTGCAAAGTGACACTATGGCCATAAAACGAACACCGCTACAAGTGCGCATTGTGCCAGGAAGGGCCCTCGGACGTGAACCAGTGGACAGTTATCGCTTCTCGGCATTTTGGCTAAGATCAAGTGTAGTATCTGTACTTATCAGTTTAATATGTTATATGTCTATGCAAGGACTACATATTAAATGGATTTTTATCAATAGGAGTTGAAAAAGGAGCTTGCTCCGTTCACTCCAAGCATCGACCCGGTACTGCAGTGCCGCTGGGAACGGTGCGCTCTCATCTGCTCTTGTGAAAAAGCAAACAGCGGTGCAGGATGGAAGTTTCTTTAATCTGCTGAGAAAAGAGAGTGAATGCGAAGCAGACTTTAACACGGCTCTGGGAGCGAGCCGAGTGCGGGCTAACCAGGAGAATTGCTTGAAAGAAACGCGACACCGAATGAGCGGTCAGAACAAAGCCTCAATACGGTGTTCCTGTGGTGTTTTTATAAAATGCGGTGTAAAAAAAGGTGTGAATGCCCCATAGAAAACTAAAAGGTTGAGCGGAAGTGTTCGGCTGCAAGAAGGTGTGAATGTCCGACTATATTTGGTGAAAAGCAGGTGAAGCAAGGTCTGAATGCCCAACCTTACATCATCAAAAGCGAGATCAGAGGTTTTTGGCTGCAAGAAGGCCATAGTTTGCCAAAAGCGGGTAAGGTGCGAATGATCGGCTAAATATCAACAAAAGTGGGGGCGGAGGTCTTCGGATGCAAGTGGGTGTGAATATCCCACCATACAAGTATGGTGGAGAGGAAGCTGTGAATGGCCGACCATAGTTTGCAAAAAGCGGGTGAGAAAAGGTGCGAATGTCCAACCATACATGATCAAAACAGGGAGCGGAGGTGTTTGGCTGCGACAAGGTGTGAATGTCCACCCATAATTAATGAAAAGCGGGCAACAAGTAGGTTCGAATGCCCAACCATACATCATCAAAAGCAGGAGTGGATGTGTTCGGCTACAAGAAGGTTTGAATGTCCGAGCATAGTTTGTAAAAAGCGGGTAAGAAAAGGTTCGAATGCCCGAACATACACCATCAAAAGAGGGAGCGGAGGTGTTCCGCTGTAAGACGGTGTGAATGTCCGACCATAGTTGGTAAAAAGTGGGTATGAAAAGGTTCGAATGCCCAAATTCGGCTGCAAAAAGGTGTGAATGTTCGACTAAATTTTGTAAAAAGCGGGTAAGACAAGGTGCGAATGCCTGACAATCTATGATCAAAAGCGGGAGCGGAGGTGTTCAGCTGCAAGAAGGTCTAAATGTCCATTTTTAATTAATAGAAAACATGAAAGAAAATTTTCGAAAATCAATCCGCACATGATCATAAGTGGGAGAGGAGGTGTTCAGCTGCAAGAAGGTGTGAATGTCCTACCATAATTGCTGAAAAATGTGTTAGAAACGGTAAGAATGCCGGAATATACATCATCAAAAGCTAGAGAGGTGGTGTTCGGCTGCAAGTAGGTGTGAATGTCTGAGTAAAGTTCAAATATATTAACAAAAGCGGGAGGAGAGGTCTTCGGATGAGTGGTTGAGAATTTCCAACCATAATCTATAAAATGCGGTGAAAAAAAAGGTGTGATAGATACCTAAAAGGTGGAGCGGAAGTGTTCGGCTGCAAGAAGGTGTGAATGTTATATATATAGTTGGTGAAAAGCAGGAAAAGCAAGGTCTGAATGCCCAATCTTACATCATCAAAAGCGAGATCAGAGGTGTTTGGCGGCAAGAAAACGGGTAAGGTGTGAATGATCGACTAAATATCAACAAAAGTGGGGGCGGAGGTCTTCGGATGCAAGTGGGTGTGAATATCCCACCATACAAGTATGGTGGAGAGGAAGCTGTGAATGGCCGACCATAGTTTGCAAAAAGCGGGTGAGAAAAGGTGCGAATGTCCAACCATACATGATCAAAACAGGGAGCGGAGGTGTTTGGCTGCGACAAGGTGTGAATGTCCACCCATAATTAATGAAAAGCGGGCAACAAGTAGGTTCGAATGCCCAACCATACATCAACAAAAGCAGGAGTGGATGTGTTTGGCTACAAGAAGGTTTGAATGTCCGAGCATAGTTTGTAAAAAGCGGGTAAGAAAAGGTGCGAATGCCCGACAAAGTATGATCAAAAGAGGGAGTGGAGGTTTTCGGCTACAAGAAGGTTTGAATGTACGACCATAGTTTGTAAAAAGCGGGTAAGAAAAGGTGCGAATGCCCGAACATACACCATCAAAAGAGGGAGCGGAGGTGTTCCGCTGAAAGACGGTGTGAATGTCCGACCATAGTTGGTAAAAAGCGGGTAAGAAAAGGTTCGAATGCCCGATTATATACCATCAAAAGCGGAAGCGGAGGTGTTCGGCTGTAAGAAGTTGTGAACGTCCGACCAAAGTTTGTAAAAAGCAGTTAAGAAAAGGTTCGAATATCCAACCAAACATAATAAAAAGTGGGAGCAGAGCTGTTCGACTGCAAGTAGGTGTGAATGTCCAGCCATAATTCCTGAAAAATGGGTAAGAAAAGGTGCGAATGCCCAACCATACATCATCAAAAGAAGAAGTGGATGTGTTCTGCTACAAGAAGGTTTGAATGTCCGACCATAGTTTGTAAAAAGTGGGTAAGAAAAAGTTCGAATGCCCGAACATACACCATCAAAAGAGGGAGCGGAGGTGTTCCGCTGTAAGACGGTGTGAATGTCCGACCATAATTGGTAAAAAGCGGGTAAGAAAAGGTTAAAATACCCGACTGTACACAATCAATAGCGGGAGCGGAGTTGTTCAGCTACAAGAAGGTGTGAAAGTCCGACCATGGTTTGTAAAACGCGGGTAAGACAAGGTGCGAATGCCCGACAATGTATGATCAAAAGAGGGAGCGGAGGTGTTCGGCTGCAAGGTCTGAATTTCCAACCATAATTTGTAAACACCGTTGAAGAAAAGCCTCGAAAGCCCGACTATACACCATCAAAAGCGGGAGCAGAGGTTTTTGCAAATTATTTTTTGCAAATCAGGTTTTTGCAAATTATGATCTGACATTCACACATGCTTTTGATGATGTATGGTTGGGCATTCGCACCTTTTTTTACCCATTTTTCAGGAATTATGGGTGGACATTCACACCTTCTTGCAGCTGAACACCTCCTCTCCCACTTATGATCATGTGCGGTTGGATATTCGAAAATTTTCTTTCATGTTTTCTAGCAATTATTGATGGACATTCAGAGCTTCTTGCAGCTGAACCCCTCTGCTCCCGCTTTTGATGGTGTATAGTCGGGCTTTCGAGCCTTTTCTTCCCCGGTTTTTACAAATTATGGTTGGAAATTCAGACCTTCTTGCAGCTGAACCCCTCTGCTCCCGCTTTTGATGGTGTATTGTCGGGCATTCGCACCTTTTCTTACCCGCTATTTACAAAAAATGGTCGGCCATTCACACCTTCTTGTAGCCGAACACATTCGCTCCCGCTATTGATTGTGTACAGTCGGGTATTTTAACCAACTACGGTCGGACATTCACACCTTCTTATGGCGGAACACCTCCGCTCCCTCTTTTGATGGTGTATGTTCGGGCATTCGAACCTTTTCTTACCCGCTTTTTACAAACTATGCTCGGACATTCAAACCTTCTTGTAGCCTAAAACACATCCAGTCCTGCTTTTGATGATGTATGGTTGGGCATTCGCACCTTTTTTTTTACCCATTTTTGAGGAATTATGGGTGGACATTCACACCTTCTTGCAGCTGAACACCTCCTCTCCCACTTATGATCATGTGCGGTTGGATATTCGAATTTTTTTTTTCATGTTTTCTAGCAATTATTGATGGACATTCAGACCTTCTTGCAGCTGAACACCTCCGCTCCCGCTTTTGATGGTGTATAGTTGGGCTTCCGAGCCTTTTCTTACCCGGTTTTTACAAATTATGGTTGGACATTTAGACCTTCTTGCAGCCGAAAACCTCCGTTCCCTCTTTTGATCATACATTGTCGGGCATTCGCACCTTTTCTTACCCGCTTTTTACCAATTATGGTCGGATATTCACACCTTCTTACAGCGGAAAACCTCCGCTCCCTTTTTTGATCATTTATGGTCTGGCAAAACTACCTTTTCGTACCCGTTTTTGAGTAATTATGGCTGGACATTCACAGCTTCTTGCAGCCGAACACCTCTTCTTCCGCTTTTGATGATGAATGGTCCGGCATTCTTACCTTTTCTAACACATTTTTCAGCAATTATTGTCGGTCATTCACACCTTTCTCATCAGCTTTTTGCAAATTATGATCTGACATTCACACCTACTTGCAGCCGAACACCTCGGCTTCCGCTTTTGATGGTGTATATTTTGGCATTCGAACCTTTTCTTACCCGCTTTTTACCAACTATGGTCGGACATTCACACCTTCTTACAGCGGAACACCTCCGCTCCCTCTTTTGATGGTGTATGTTCTGGCATTCGAACCTTTTCTTACCCACTTTTTACAAACTATGCTCGGACATTCACACCTTCTTGCAGCGAAACACCTCCGCTCCCTCTTTTGATTGTGTATGTACAGGCATTCGAACCTTTTCTTACCTGCCTTTTACAAACTATGGTCGGACATTCAAACGTTCTTGTGGCCGAACACATCCACTTCTGCTTTTGATGATGTATAGTTGGGCATTCACACCTTTTCTTACGCATTTTTCAGTAATTATTGGTGGACTTTCACACCTTCTTGTAGCCGAACAACTCCGCTTCCGCTATTGATTGTGTACAGTCGGGTTTTGTAACCTTTTCTTACCCGCTTTTTACCAACTATGGTCGGACATTCGCAGCATCTTACAGCGGAACACCTCCGCTCCCTCTTTTGATGGTGTATGTTCGGGCATTCGAACTTTTTCTTACCAACTTTTTACAAACTATGGTCGGACATTCAAACCTTCTTGTAGCAGAACACATCCACTTCTTCTTTTGATGATGTATGGTTGGGCATTCGCACCTTTTCTTACCCATTTTTCAGGATTTATGGGTGGACATTCACACCTACTTGCAGTCGAACAGCTCTGCTCCCACTTTTGATTATGTTTGGTTGGATATTCGAACCTTTTCTTAACTGCTTTTTACAAACTTTGGTCGGACGTTCACAACTTCTTACAGCCGAACACCTCCGCTTCCGCTTTTGATGGTATATATTCGGGCATTCGAACCTTTTCTTACCCGCTTTTTACCAACTATGTTCGGACATTCACACCGTCTTTCAGCGGAACACCTCCGCTCCCTCTTTTGATGGTGTATGTTCAGGCATTCGCACCTTTTCTTACCCGCTTTTTACAAACTATGCTCGGACATTCAAACCTTCTTGTAGCCAAACACATCCACTCCTGCTTTTGTTGATGTATGGTTGGGCATTCGAACCTACTTGTTGCCCGCTTTTCATTAATTATGGGTGGATATTCACACCTTGTCGCAGCCAAACACCTCCGCTCCCTGTTTTGATCATGTATGGTTGGACATTCGCACCTTTTCTCACCCACTTTTTGCAAACTATGGTCGGCCATTCACAGCTTCCTCTCCACCATACTTGTATGGTGGGATATTCACACCCACTTGCATCCGAAGACCTCCGCCCCCACTTTTGTTGATATTTAGTCGGTCATTCACACCTTACCCGTTTTCTTGCCGCCAAAAACCTCTGATCTCGCTTTTGATTATGTAAGATTGGGAATTCAGACCTTGCTTTTCCTGCTTTTCACCAACTATATATATAACATTCACACCTTCTTGCAGCCGAACACTTCCGCTCCACCTTTTAGGTATCTATCACACCTTTTTTTTTCACCGCATTTTATAGATTATGGTTGGAAATTCTCGACCACTCATCCGAAGACCTCTCCTCCCGCTTTTGTTAATATATTTGAACTTTAGTCAGACATTCACACCTACTTGCAGCCGAACACCACCTCTTTAGCTTTTGATGATGTATGGTCCGGCATTCTTACCGTTTCTAACACATTTTTCAGCAATTATGGTAGGACATTCACACCTTCTTGCAGCTGAACACCTCCTCTCCCACTTATGATCATGTGCGGATTGATTTTCGAAAATTTTCTTTCATGTTTTCTATTAATTAAAAATGGACATTTAGACCTTCTTGCAGCTGAACACCTCCGCTCCCGCTTTTGATCATACATTGTCAGGCATTCGCACCTTGTCTTACCCGCTTTTTACAAAATTTAGTCGAACATTCACACCTTTTTGCAGCCGAACACAGTTTTTTGCAGCCGAATTTGGGCATTCGAACCTTTTCATACCCACTTTTTACCAACTATGGTCGGACATTCACACCGTCTTACAGCGGAACACCTCCGCTCCCTCTTTTGATGGTGTATGTTCGGGCATTCGAACCTTTTCTTACCCGCTTTTTACAAACTATGCTCGGACATACAAACCTTCTTGTAGCCGAACACATCCACTCGTGCTTTTGATGATGTATGGTTGGGCATTCGAACCTACTTGTTGCCCGCTTTTCATTAATTATGGGTGGACATTCACACCTTGTCGCAGCCAAACACCTCCGCTCCCTGTTTTGATCATGTATGGTTGGACATTCGCACCTTTTCTCACCCGCTTTTTGCAAACTATGGTCGGCCATTCACAGCTTCCTCTCCACCATACTTGTAGGGTGGGATATTCACACCCACTTGCATCCGAAGACCTCCGCCCCCACTTTTGTTGATATTTAGCCGATCATTCGCACCTTACCCGCTTTTGGCAAACTATGGCCTTCTTGCAGCCAAAAACCTCTGATCTCGCTTTTGATGATGAAAGGTTGGGCATTCAGACCTTGCTTCACCTGCTTTTCACCAAATATAGTCGGACATTCACACCTTCTTGCAGCCAAACACTTCCGCTCCACCTTTTAGTTTTCTATGGGGCATTCACACCTTTTTTTACACCGCATTTTATAAAAACACCACAGGAACACCGTATTGAGGCTTTGTTCTGACCGCTCATTCGGTGTCGCGTTTCTTTCAAGCAATTCTCCTGGTTAGCCCGCACTCGGCTCGCTCCCAGAGCCGTGTTAAAGTCTGCTTTGCATTCACTCTCTTTTCTCAGCATATTAAAAGAAACTTCCATCCTGCACCGCTGTTTGCTTTTTCACAAGAGCAGAGGAGAGCGCACCGTTCCCAGCGGCACTGCAGTACCGGGTCGATGCTTGGAGTGAACGGAGCAAGCTCCTTTTTCAACTCCTATTGATAAAAATCCATTTAATATGTAGTCCTTGCATAGACATATCACATATTAAACTGCTAAGAACAGATACTACACTTGATCTTAGCCAAAAGGCCGAGAAGCGATATCTGTCCACTGGTTCACGTCCGAGGGCCCTTCCTGGCACAATGCGCACTTGTAGCGGTGTTCTTTTTATGGCCATAGTGTCACTTTGCACCTCCGCCCACCCGCTGCACTGAGCACTCTTCAGCCCTTTTAAATGGTATAACTTTACACTACCACACGCTCCAGCGAGCACCATTCAAGCAACAACTTTGCACTCCAGCTTCGAACATCGGCACAGTCGCAACAAGTAAGGCGACTCTACTCAGAGAAGTCACTCTGCACAGTAACAAGATTTCTTTTGCACAGACAGAAAGATCTTCACCCGCAAAGTTAAAGCCTGCCAAAAATAGAAACAACTCATTAGTGCTGCTCTCCACGGAAGTCTTTAGCAAAAGGCGAAAGACTTGTACATTATGAAGAGAAACCAGTGTATGATTATCCATCACTGCAGGAGCAGGGCATCAGGCTAGTTGGCATAGCCACCTTCCCCATGGTGAGCTTTGCTTGGTTGAGACGCTTGCTCCCCCCCCTTGCTCCTCGGCTGACCAAGTAGGAACAATCAGGCCCTATTCGATGGCTGCCTTGTCTTTTAATCTGTGCAAAAGACAAGGCAGCCACAAACAACACGGGAACACCGTATTGAGGCTTTGTTCTGACTGCTCATTCGTATCTTAAGCATAATCTAATACGTGAGACAACGCCCTGGCACACAATCAAAAAAAAAAAGAGAGAGAGCGGTTTTGTGTCCCCACAGTCCATAATGTAGAAAAGAGAGAAAAAAGCCTTTCTGATTTGGTGTGTGTGCTCACAGTGCAGAGTGTAGAGAAAAGAGAGAAAAGAAAGCCGTTTTGGTGTCACGGATGTTGTGACTTACACACACACATTTCTGAATTGAGAAAGGAAATTATTTTAGAGAAAGCACTAGAGTTTAGATCCCACATTTGTTGATAGGCATTCATTTAATTTTTCTTTTAATCAGTTTTAAAGTGAATACTAACTGAGAAATGAAAAAGGTGAAGAGTTTAGAAGCTTGGTTCAAGAGCAAAACTTGGTTTATGATCAGCTGAGTCTCTAAACAGAACAGCAAAGGGCTTCATCGAACATTTAAAAAAGATTCAGATTGTTAGAATATCCAGAATTTATAGGAATGGTGGTGATTACTCTTATTTTCTAGAATGGAAATAACTGCACCATGTCTGTTTTATGAATTTAAGGGGCTAAAAAGTTTTGTTCTCGTTTTTCTATGATTAACCGAATGTATGTGAGAGTCCAAACAGACAGAAGGGTTACGGCCGAGCGCTGGACCTTCCAAAAAAGATGAGACAGGCTGGACCTGTGCCATACTAGTTAAGACCTGCCTGTGGATAACAGGTTCATTAAACTCTCACATACACAAACTCACACACGTTCGCACACATACACCCATTCACACACACATTCTTGAACTTGCTGCAAGATTAAACATTTGCATTAACTGACTCCAGCAACTCTGAGTCTCATTGAGAGACTTTTCTCAACAATTGGGTTCTCAAACCAGATCTCAACGTTTTTTCCGCTTTCCAGGGTCGGAGCTGAAACCGTGCACGGGGGAGTCCAGTACTCCTAATGAAAGACCCCCTGCTGAATTGCGGTAATTAGGGGCCAGTGTCCACTGAAAGGGGGAAAAAGGGACGAGATCGTACTTTTGAATCAATGGCCAGAAGCCATTGGCAGTGCAGGCATCAACAATAATGGTGTTATTTCACCCATTAACACTTAAGGTACCTCATGCAGTGGCTGTGATATGGTTACTTAACAAAATATCTTTACCAGACATCTCTCCTACATAACAGTTCTTCTTTCACAGCCACACCTTGTTGTCGAGAGATGTGCTACACTTAATCCATCCACACTGCTACCTACCCCACAGATGGAAAGCCTCATGATTGCATGTCAGAAATAACCATCAGTGTTTTACCCAGGCCAGACTTAACTGATATACGTTATGAAAATGCAGAAATAACTATATTTATTCAACAGGTCAAGCAAAAAACCCTGATGGCACAAATGCTACAGGATTTGCAGTAGTAACAGAAACTGAAGTTTTCTTAAAACAACCACTACCAAAAAATTACTCGAATTGGTAGCTTTAACTGAAGCTTGTAAATTAAATAACAAAAAGGTTGTTAACGTTTACACTGACAGTCAGTATGCCTTCTCAACTGTACATGTGTTAACACAGCATTGGAAAAACAGGTATGTAGACATCCACAGCTAAATGTATAAACTACAAATATTTTAGCATTATTAGATGTTATTCAATTGCCATCTACAATAGACTCGTATGAATGACCGGAAGGAAAACCATACTGCCAAAGAATTTGTTTAAATATGCTGCAGTATTGAGCCACGGACCATGTCATGTCTCAACAGGAGGGATGGAAGCAATAATGAACCAGGTTTTTACAGCATATGGTTTTACTAATTATTGAATTTTTTTTTTAGAATAAATAAATTAATAAAGTTTTGTCTAGCAGGTCAAATATGTGCAAAATACATTCCACAGGGCAATCTAAGACCAAAACGAAGATAATTCCCTAAGCCAGTGTATCTTTTTCAACATATTTGTTTGGATTTCATTATTTCATTATTGTGTAGATTTCATTGAACTAAATAAATGTTAAGGGAAACGATTCTGCTCAGTGACAACAGAGGTTTTTACCAAATGGTCTGAAATATTTCCATGTGCACAAGCAGATGCACTCTCAGTAGCAAAATCACGCGTAAAATAACTCATTTCTAGATTTGAAATACCTGAAAAGATCTTCAGTGATAATTTGACACACTTTGTAAACTATGTCATCTCACTGATGGCAAAGAACTTAAAATAGATCTTAGAAACCACTGTGATATTGAAGGTTTCGCTAACACATTGGAATTGTTTTACTATTTACATATGCATGTGCAGTGAAGAATTGCTTGCTGCTGATAAATGCAAAGAAGAACAGCTTACACATAGATGCTCACATATAGGCTGCTGAATGCAATGAAGACCTGCTTATCCAGTAAAGTTCAATGTCAATGTGTAATATTCAATTAGGATTTGCAAAACAGTGAAGTTAAACAATGAATGGGTCCATAGTCGGTATGAGAACACTACAGGAATATTTACCTGGGTGTACGTTCAAACAGAGATGAGAAAATTGCGATAAATTATTGTTTGTTTGTTTGTTAGTATGTATATGAATGTTATGTGTATAAACTGTGTTGAGTTATAGTTACTCAGTAGTGTCTCAGTGAAACAACCGACGGGGGAAGCCTTGCGGTGACAACAAAAGCAGTGTTTTACTGATCAGTCAAGTTGCTCCAGTGTACTCCATACAAACTGGTTGGCTACTGAAGGGATAGAAAATGGGGAATACTTGTTTTAAAGCAAACAAGGAATTAGATGGGAAAAATACATGTTTTAACGGGACCCAGACAATATTATATAGATGTCGCCACTGAAGTAAAGAACATTTACGTGGGATGGTGTGGGGGTCCTCGTTTGGCTGACGTTCGCCGATATGCTCGCCATGCTCAGAACCAAGTTGAGACGCGTAAGACAACCAAAAGGGACAAGTGTGAAAAGGAGCTGCATTTGGCAACCATGACCATGTATTACGCAGTTGGTGTAAACAGAGGACGAGGCCGAAGTCGAAGACGTGGACGTGTGGGAGAGGAGGTCAAAATGGGCCACGCCAGAGCTATGATCCGAATATTTGTTTTTACTGTGGCCAGACTGGACACTGGAAGAAGGACTGTCCACAGCTAAAAAGTGATGAAATTGGGCAAAAGGCTGACTGAGGGTGGGAGGCAGGTTCTGGACGTCACACGGCAGCGGAGCCTCCACTAATGGGTGATAGCACAAACACACTCACACATTTTTCCTGCTCTGTGTAGTGAAGCAACGCTTGCCGACTGTGATTCACGTAGTAAAGTTTTGCATGCTATTTCCGTCCTAGAGCAAAGATATTTCTCTCAGAATATAGGAACTTATGTTCATCAGTAGTGACGTCAGGGGAGTTTGATTGTCCTCCAAAGTTAAGTGGAAACCACGTTTACTGTATGTCTGCATCAGGCCAGGTTGTGAAGGAGAAAATGACAATGCCCATTGCGTGTTGTCACTCCCGATGAGCTCTCCTTCAAACACTCATTTTTGTTATCAGAGTTGTGTCCCATTAACCTGATGGGCTGTGATCTCATGTGTAAATTAGGCATTATTTTAACTTCTACACCAGAGGGTGTTAAGGTTATGTTACAGCCTGACAAAGTTTTCACAGCAGTGCAGTTTGATTCATCGGCACTTACATATGCTTATGAGTGGAAACTTCCCAGCTCTCCTTTTTCACAACAACTAGTGGAAGAAGCAAAAGCGTTAGTTTCACCCCTTTCTGATTTCATGCAACCTACTGATTTGCACTGCACATCACACATTTCTTTGGGGCCTGACAATGAAGAAGAATGAGAAGAAGTGAAAAAATATGTGCGCCTACTTTATTGGCTGTGTCGCTCACTCCAGAGCACTTCGATTTTTTTAATGTTTGTGGTACTCGCCCTCACATTTCCTTGGCCAAACGTACACACTGGCAGTGACAAGGTGTGGGAGAGTTTGTTGCTACATGTCAGAAAGAAATGGAGTGGACTGTTTCACCTGCTGATCCAAATTTGATGTTTTCTGAACGATTGTCAGCATACAAAAAAATATTTTTGAGTACAATGCATTGTCAAAGAACTGTGGACTTAATTCCTACCACAGAATCACATTTTGAAGCATGTTTTTTATCTGAAACAGATTTGTCTTCGATACCCATGTTGGCTGAAGTGCCCAATGATCTTTGGGCTAAGAGCAAATATGATGTGGGGTTGATAAAAGGCTGTGAACCAGTAATTGTCACCCCTAAATCAGACTTTTGTCCATGTAAAAAACAATACCCTTTTAAGCCTGAAGCAATTAAAGGGATTAAACCTGTTTTTCAATCTTTTCAGAAAACAGGCGTTATTGTTCCTTTTGAAAATTCACCTGTGCTTACTCCATTGTTTCCTGTTAAAAAGATTAAAGATGCTGGCCAGCCAGATGAATGGCGTTTTGTACAGGACCTCCAAGCAGTGAATGCTGCAGTTCAGCCACATGCTCCTACTGTGCCCAACCCACACACTATTTTGTCTCAAATTACATCAGATGCACTGTTTTTCTCAGTGGTTGACTTGTCGTCAGTGCACCCTGATAGCCCATTTTGGTTTGCTTTTTAGTTTGAAGGGAGATCTTGGACTTTTACCCGGTTATGCCAGGGGTACTGTGAAAGTCCCACTATTTACAATGCTGCCCTCAAAGCTAGTCTGGATTAACTTCAATCAACCACAGGCTCTGCTCTTTTGCAGTATGTGGATGACATCCTTTTATGTAGTCCATCTAAACAACAGTGTGAAAAAGACCAAATGACTCAAATAACTTTCTTGCTTTCAAAATCTTTCCTCTAGTGACGCTGACTTAGAGAGGGATGAAGATAATCATGTTTAATTGTTCATGTTTTGATTGTTTATCATTGGACTCTTTATTACTATGATGCCTTTATTTTAAACTCACGTTGTGTGCAAATGCAGGCTGATGTTTTACAGATAAAGTTATTATTTTCCTTGTTTCTTTTGGGTTGATTAATATAATGGTATTATTATAATCAAAAGGGAGGAATGTAATGGAAAATAATTCTTATATGCATTGTATTGAGTGTTACTGTGTATCACCTGCAAATGACCGAGCTGCAAGGTACCACCCTGCCCTGTTTTCTTAAATTCCTCTTTACAATGGTGGGCTTGTTATAATGAGATAGGTGCACTTTAGGGGGGACAGGGTTAGGCTGGTATTTACGAGTGTGTCTGGGTAACCTCAACTGATGGTTGGGGAGGAAAGTTAGAAGAACAATCAATTATACCCAAAAACAGATGACGTGATGAGCGGGCAATATAACTGTGTGTTTTTGCTTCAGTGGTCAGAGCAACTCTGTATTCTGTACTGTGTTGTTCTCTCTTGCAAGATATTATTATTAAAGCCTCTTATCTCCTCAGAAGAAAATAACTGACTCCCCAAATGCAAGTGTCAGGACAAATGATCAAACTTCTCCAAGCTTCAGTCTGCAGAGAAGTACAAGACAGGGTTGCTCACTTTCTCCCTCACTTTTTGCTATTTTCATCAAACCTTTAGCAGCTGCTATCAGACAAGATAGAAATATTAAAGACATCCAACCCCAAAATATTGAGCATAAAATAAGTCTTTATGCTGATGATGTATTACTTTTCCTTCAGAACTCACAGACGTCTCTCACTCACACGATCACACTCATAAATAAATTCTCAGCACTTTTTGACTACTCTATCAATTGGTCTAAGACCACAGTTCTGCTCATTAACTGTAGGGTCCAGAATATACCTGCGATCACTTTACAGTCAGGAAATATTAGATATTTAGGCATAAACATTTCCTCCAGGCTCTCAGAGCTAACAAAGCTAATTTATGTGCAATTATTAAAGACAGTAGAGGACAATCTCTCTCGTTGGAAGTCCTTACCTATATCACTTATGGGGAGTGTTACAACCATTAAAATGATGATACTACCAAAAGTTAACTATTTGTTCTCAATGATCCCCATAAAACCAACCTGCTACTTGGTTTAAGTCACTAGATTCATGCATCTCCAAATTTCTGTGGAAAAACAAACCACCACGTATTAGTTTAAAAACCCTACAGAAGACCAAGGACAGTGGTGGATTAGATTTACCTAATTTTCAGCACTATTCCTTAGCCAATAGGTTACGGTATATATCAAAATGGTTTAAACCTAGCCCAATAGATGAACATGGATAAATATAGAACAAGCATTGTGTGATAATCTGGAAATCTCTGACCTGCCACTTATTAGTCAAAACGTAAAAAATCACAAATGTTTCAAAAGCATTAACATCAGCACCTCTCTGACAGCCTGGTGGGAATTTCTTAAAATAACAAAGTCTTCACTTGTCCCGTGTAAGCTTACACCCATCTGGAACAATCCTGACATCCTGCAAAACAAAAAAATGCTAAACTTTACTCTATGGAAGATCAAAGGAATCAAACATCTGGAACATATAATCCAAAATGGACATTTTATTTCATTTGATGAGCTCATATCACAACATGAGATAGGCAGCAATAAATTCCTAGAATATCAACAACTTAAGTCTATAATAACAAAGAAATATATCCTCCACCAACCAGACTTACAACTCCCGATTAGGGTAGCAGAATTTCTAAGCATCTGCACCCCAAAACTACTATCAAAAATATATAAATTATTGTCTAAGATAGATTACACAATGTCTCTACCGTCCTCAAAATGGGAGGCAGATTTATCCATCAGTTCTAGTCATAGCTTCTGGCCACAAATATGTTTGAACACCTTCAGAATGACTCAAAATCCTAATTTACAGCTCATACAATACAAAATTCTTCATAGAACACACTATACAGGACAAAGGATGTTCAGGATGGGTCTAACACACTCAAACATCTGCTCACATTGCACAGATAACACACCTGATGATTATGCACACCCTTTGTGGTTTTGTGCGCCTGTCCAGAAGTTCTGGCTTGAAGTCTGTGCGGACCTGTCAACATGGCTAAAGTGTAGCATTCCTGCATGCCCCACACTGTGCATACTGGGTGACTTAGACAACATCAACGTGGAATTTAGCTTAGCACACATGATCCTCACAGTGTTATGTATAGCAAAGAAAACTATTCTCATGAACTGGAAAGCGAAGAACAATCTGTGTATTAACCAGTTTAGAAATCGCTCTGGGCGGTTGGGTGTGTGCTGGGGGGGGCTGTGTGGCTTCGGGCGTCTGGTGGTCTCTCGGGTCGTGGGGACCGGGTTGGTCATTGCTGGGGGGGACTGTGTGTCGGGCTTGGAGGGCAGTTTTGGGGGCTTGCGGGTGGGGCTGTCTTGCGGTGTGGGGCGGGGTCCCTTAGGGGCCTTGGGGTGGTGGCTGCTGGCTCTGTACCGGGTGACCGGGCCGCTCTGGCGTGGGTGGTGGAGCTGGGCCTGGACCTGGTGGCTTGCCGTTGCCTTGCGCCCGGGGCGGGGCCCTGCCTGTGCCTGGGGGGTCTGGGTTGCCCTGGACATGCCACAGTATGCGTGGGTTGGTGCAGGTCCTGGTGCCGGCCTTGTTGCTCTGGGAACTCCATGGTGTCCGCAGGTGGTTGTTTTTTTTAGGGTGTTGGGGCGTGCGGTGAGGAGGAGGGGGTCTGTATGGGGGTGTGCTTTTCCCCAGTTGGGGGGGGCCTGGGGGGGCCTGGGTGATGGTGGGTCTCAGGCCCGGGCTGCTGCGACTGGTGTAACCGGGTGATTTGTTTGTTTGTTTGTTTGATTTTTGTTGTTGTTTGTTTGTTTTTGTAGAGGTCCTCCGGGGTGGGGTTGGGTTGAGTGGGGTGGGGCGGGATGGGTTCCTTCTGGGGGTACAGTAGCTCCCGGAATATGGTGACTGCAGGCCCCGAGCCTGGTGGACATCAGGCCCTCCTGCCCTGTGTTGGGTCCCAGGTAGCGGGGATGCCTATTGCAGCCAGTCTCTGGCTGCCCTCTCTGGGGTGGGAGGGACAAGGAGGATGAATTAATTATTCTGCTAGTTTATATATTGTAAACATAAACAATAAACATTTATAAAACTTCCCTTGGCAAAGCAAATCTGTTTGGCATAAAGGTATTCAGACTACAATTCTGCTGCCATAATGCACAATTCCGGATTTTGATATAAAATGAATTCCTTCACTCAAACCAAGTTAAAACTGCTTTGTCCTTCATATTTTTGCATGTCTAAATAGGTTTCAGGCATAAAATTCTTCATATTACCCTGTATGTGAAAGAAGCATACTTGTGATGGAGCAATACACTCCTTTTGGGTAACCTAAACTAATGGTTGGGGAGGAAAGTTAGAAGAACAATCAACTATCAACCAAAGACAGATGACGTGATGAGCGGGCAATATAACTGTGTGTTTTTGCTTCAGTGGTCAGAGCAACTCTGTATTCTGTACTGTGTTGTTCTCTCTTTCAAGATATTATTATTAAAGCCTCTTATCTCCTCAGAAGAAAATAACTGACTCTGTGCGTTACTAAATTTCCACCACAATTTTGGCGTCACGAACAGGATCCCTCGACTGGTGTCTCTGGACCGGATCGCAGTGCATGGCCAGCCTGGACTGAAGTAGCTGTTCCAGCCTCATACCTCCAAGGCCTTTTCTGAGAGAGAGGACTGGCAGGTCCTTTTCTTGAATACCAGCGCTGGGATCATTTTTGAAATATGATAGTCTGAGACGATAGGACTGCTTTTTAGTTTTTATTTGAATAAAAGAGTGTTTCCCGGTTGTGTCATCAGTGAGACAGAGATTTCATGGGTAAGTGAAACTTTTGAAGCAGTCCGAAGAAGTGTGAAGTACTCCGAAGAAGTGTGAGTACAGATTAAGGTCCTCATTGGAGACGTCCTTTGAGTGAAGGAATATATTTCCCCATTCCAAGTCTGAGAATGGGAAACAGTAGGTCTCAGACTTTTGACCCTACCGGGGGACCTAAGCATGATGAAATGAAAAAGACATATGGTCCAGAGGTTTTCCACCAGAAGGTTCTTTTAGTATGTTAGAAATAAGAAAATTAGAAGAAAAGTTTTGCAAATATGAGAAAGAGATGAAGCAAAAAAAAAGAAAATTAAGTTTAAATAAGAAGTAAGAAAGGTATAGAATTTTGGAAAAAATAAAGTGTATTAAGAGAAAGAAAGGAAAATGTTAAACAAATGCCATGACGGAATGATGATAATAATTTAGTATTAGCTGTGCCGGATCCAGACCTGGACTCCTGCCCTGCAACAACAACAGCCAGCCCTGCCACAAGCCTCTGGCTCTCGGGAAGAAGGGACTTCTTCCATCCTCCCTCGGGAAGAAATTCCATCATTCTCACAACATCAGTTACATAGGTCTGATGATGTGGAAAAGGAAGACGTTTGGTTCTCCAGCGTACCTGCCCAAGAACTTTTAACGCAAGTGACAAAAATCCTTTACCCACAATCTGGACTTCAGAGATCTAAACGTGAGAAAAAACAAAACCAGATTCAAACCATGCCTATGGTTAAAGTTGCAGTTCCCACTGGACCATTACTGGTTTATCGACCCTGGACTGAGACTGACATCATGGAAGCATAACAATGCTTACCAGATCCAGAGATTTCTGGACCCCATTTTGCTGACGAGTTGCGAGATTTCTGCGCACAATCTGCCCGACTGGGGTTGAATTGCGTCGCACATTGGCAAAAAAGTTCAAACCGACCGACCTCTGCAAAATAGAGGCCAGTATGCTACAACTGGATTTGCGACCTACCAACAGTGAACGAGGACATAATGATAACGCTCAATATGAAGCAGCCATCCAAAGACTGTGTCAAGCCATCACCACTCAATTTCCAACCAAAATCAATATGTCCCACATTTACACCTGCAAACAGAAACCTGGTGAAGGGACTGATGATTTTGTACACCGCATCCTTGAGGAAGTCAGCAAGCACAGCGGTCATCAGAGACCAAGGGATTTGGGTAATGAATCAGGACCATGGGAGAGTATTGCATGCAATGCAATAATTAAAGGCCTCATGCCAGATGTCGCCACTGAAGTAAAGAACATTTACGTGGGATGGTGTGAGGGTCCTCGTTTGGCTGACGTTCGCCGATATGCTCGCCATGCTCATAACCAAGTTGAGACGCGTAAGACAACCAAAAGGGACAAGTGTGAAAAGGAGCTGCATTTGGCAGCCATGACCATGTATTACGCAGTTGGTGTAAACAGAGGACGAGGCCGAAGTCGAAGACGTGGACGTGTGGGAGAGGAGGTCGAAATGGGCCACGCCAGAGCTCTGATCCGAATATTTGTTTTTACTCTGGCCAGACTGGACACTGGAAGAAGGACTGTCCACAGCTGAAAAGTGATGAAATTTGGCCAAAGGCTGACTGAGGGTGGGAGGCAGGTTCTGGACGTCACGCGGCAGCGGAGCCTCCACTAATGGGTGATAGCACAAACACACTCATACATTTTTCCTGCTCTGTGTAGTGAAGAAACGCTTGCCGACTGTGATTCACGTAGTAAAGTTTTGCATGCTAGTTCCGTCCTAGAGCAAAGATATTTCTCTCAGAATATAGGAACTTATGTTCATCAGTAGTGACGTCAGGGGAGGTTGATTGTCCTCCAAAGTTAAGTGGAAACCACGTTTACTGTATGTCTGCATCAGGCCAGGTTGTGAAGGAGAAAATGACAATGCCCATTGCGTGTTGTCACTCCCGATGAGCTCTCCTTCAAACACTCATTTTTGTTATCAGAGTTGTGTCCCATTAACCTGATGGGCTGTGATCTCATGTGTAAATTAGGCATTATTTTAACTTCTACACCAGAGGGTGTTAAGGTTATGTTACAGCCTGACAAAGTTTTCACAGCAGTGCAGTTTGATTCATCGGCACTTACATATGCTTATGAGTGGAAACTTCCCAGCTCTCCTTTTTCACAACAACTAGTGGAAGAAGCAAAAGCGTTAGTTTCACCCCTTTCTGATTTCATGCAACCTACTGATTTGCACTGCACATCACACATTTCTTTGGGGCCTGACAATGACTATGAGAAGAAGTGAAAAAATATGTGCGCCTACTTTATTGGCTGTGTCGCTCACTCCAGAGCACTTCGATTTTTTTAATGTTTGTGGTACTCGCCCTCACATTTCCTTGGCCAAACGTACACACTGGCAGTGACAAGGTGTGGGAGAGTTTGTTGCTACATGTCAGAAAGAAATGGAGTGGACTGTTTCACCTGCTGATCCAAATTTGATGTTTTCTGAACGATTGTCAGCATACAAAAAAACATTTTTGAGTACAATGCATTGTCAAAGAACTGTGGACTTAATTCCTACCACAGAATCACATTTTGAAGCATGTTTTTTATCTGAAACAGATTTGTCTTCGATACCCATGTTGGCTGAAGTGCCCAATGATCTTTGGGCTAAGAGCAAATATGATGTGGGGTTGATAAAAGGCTGTGAACCAGTAATTGTCACCCCTAAATCAGACTTTTGTCCATGTAAAAAACAATACCCTTTTAAGCCTGAAGCAATTAAAGGGATTAAACCCGTTTTTCAATCTTTTCAGAAAACAGGCGTTATTGTTCCTTTTGAAAATTCACCTGTGCTTACTCCATTGTTTCCTGTTAAAAAGATTAAAGATGCTGGCCAGCCAGATGAATGGCGTTTTGTACAGGACCTCCAAGCGGTGAATGCTGCAGTTCAGCCACATGCTCCTACTGTGCCCAACCCACACACTATTTTGTCTCAAATTACATCAGATGCACAGTTTTTCTCAGTGGTTGACTTGTCGCCAGTGCACCCTGATAGCCCATTTTGATTTGCTTTTTAGTTTGAAGGGAGATCTTGGACTTTTACCCGGTTATGCCAGGGGTACTGTGAAAGTCCCACTATTTACAATGCTGCCCTCAAAGCTAGTCTGGATTAACTTCAATCAACCACAGGCTCTGCTCTTTTGCAGTATGTGGATGACATCATTTTATGTAGTCCATCTAAACAACAGTGTGAAAAAGACCAAATGACTCAAATAACTTTCTTGCTTTCAAAATTTTTCCTCTAGTGACGCTGACTTAGAGAGGGATGAAGATAATCATGTTTAATTGTTCATGTTTTGATTGTTTATCATTGGACCCTTTATTACTATGATGCCTGCATTTTAAACTCACGTTGTGTGCAAATGCAGGCTGATGTTTTACAGATAAAGTTATTATTTTCCTTGTTTCTTTTGGGTTGATTAATATAATGGTATTATTATAATCAAAAGGGAGGAATGTAATGGAAAATAATTCTTATATGCATTGTATTGAGTGTTACTGTGTATAACCTGCAAATGACCGAGCTGCAAGGTACCACCCTGCCCTGTTTTCTTAAATTCCTCTTTACAATGGTGGGCTTGTTATAATGAGATAGGTGCACTTTAGGGGGGACAGGGTTAGGCTGGTATTTACGAGTGTGTCTGGGTAACCTCAACTGATGGTTGGGGAGGAAAGTTAGAAGAACAATCAATTATACCCAAAAACAGATGACGTGATGAGCGGGCAATATAACTGTGTGTTTTTGCTTCAGTGGTCAGAGCAACTCTGTATTCTGTACTGTGTTGTTCTCTCTTGCAAGATATTATTATTAAAGCCTCTTATCTCCTCACAAGAAAAATAACTGACTCCCCAAATGCAAGTGTCAGGACAAATGATCAAACTTCTCCAAGCTTCAGTCTGCAGAGAAGTACAAGACAGGGTTGCTCACTTTCTCCCTCACTTTTTGCTATTTTCATCAAACCTTTAGCAGCTGCTATCAGACAAGATAGAAATATTAAAGGCATCCAACCCCAAAATATTGAGCATAAAATAAGTCTTTATGCTGATGATGTATTACTTTTCCTTCAGAACTCACAGACGTCTCTCACTCACACGATCACACTCATAAATAAATTCTCAGCACTTTCTGACTACTCTATCAATTGGTCTAAGACCACAGTTCTGCCCATTAACTGTAGGGTCCAGAATATACCTGCGATCACTTTACAGTCAGGAAATATTAGATATTTAGGCATAAACATTTCCTCCAGGCTCTCAGAGCTAACAAAGCTAATTTATGTGCAATTATTAAAGACAGTAGAGGACAATCTCTCTCGTTGGAAGTCCTTACCTATATCACTTATGGGGAGAGTTACAACCATTAAAATGATGATACTACCAAAAGTTAACTATTTGTTCTCAATGATCCCCATAAAACCAACCTGCTACTTGGTTTAAGTCACTAGATTCATGCATCTCCAAATTTCCGTGGAAAAACAAACCACCACGTATTAGTTTAAAAACCCTACAGAAGACCAAGGACAGTGGTGGATTAGATTTACCTAATTTTCAGCACTATTCCTTAGCCAATAGGTTACGGTATATATCAAAATGGTTTAAACCTAGCCCAATAGATGAACATGGATAAATACAGAACAAGCATTGTGTGATAATCTGGAAATCTCTGACCTGCCACTTATTAGTCAAAACGTAAAAAATCACAAATGTTTCAAAAGCATTAACATCAGCACCTCTCTGACAGCCTGGTGGGAATTTCTTAAAATAACAAAGTCTTCACTTGTCCCGTGTAAGCTTACACCCATCTGGAACAATCCTGACATCCTTCAAAACAAAAAAATGCTAAACTTTACTCTGTGGAAGATCAAAGGAATCAAACATCTGGAACATATAATCCAAAATGGACATTTTATTTCATTTGATGAGCTCATATCACAACATGAGATAGGCAGCAATAAATTCCTAGAATATCAACAACTTAAGTCTATAATAACAAAGAAATATATCCTCCACCAACCAGACTTACAACTCCCGATTAGGGTAGCAGAATTTCTAAGCATCTGCACCCCAAAACTACTATCAAAAATATATAAATTATTGTCTAAGATAGATGACACAATGTCTCTACCGTCCTCAAAATGGGAGGCAGATTTATCCATCAGTTCTAGTCATAGCTTCTGGCCACAAATATGTTTGAACACCTTCAGAATGACTCAAAATCCTAATTTACAGCTCATACAATACAAAATTCTTCATAGAACACACTATACAGGACAAAGGATGTTCAGGATGGGTCTAACACACTCAAACATCTGCTCACATTGCACAGATAACACACCTGATGATTATGCACACGCTTTGTGGTTTTGTGCGCCTGTCCAGAAGTTCTGGCTTGAAGTCTGTGCGGACCTATCAACATGGCTAAAGTGTAGCATTCCTGCATGCCCCACACTGTGCATACTGGGTGACTTAGACAACATCAACGTGGAATTTAGCTTAGCACACATGATCCTCACAGTGTTATGTATAGCAAAGAAAACTATTCTCATGAACTGGAAAGCGAAGAACAATCTGTGTATTAACCAGTTTAGAAATTTTCTTTTAGATTATATTAGCATGGAAACAATGTCTGCCTCCTCAAAACATCAATTGGCTGAATTTAATTCTCTCTGGTCCCCTCTGATTAGCTTGATCACATAGTGTTGGTAGTGGGTTGCTGTCCCGTCGCTCTGGGCGGTTGGGTGTGTGCTGGGGGGGGCTGTGTGGCTTCGGGCGTCTGGTGGTCTCTCGGGTCGTGGGGACCGGGTTGGTCATTGCTGGGGGGGACTGTGTGTCGGGCTTGGAGGGCAGTTTTGGGGGCTTGCGGGTGGGGCTGTCTTGCGGTGTGGGGCGGGGTCCCTTAGGGGCCTTGGGGTGGTGGCTGCTGGCTCTGTACCGGGTGACCGGGCCGCTCTGGCATGGGTGGTGGAGCTGGGCCTGGACCTGGTGGCTTGCCGCTGCCTTGCGCCCGGGGCGGGGCCCTGCCAGTGCCTGGGGGGTCTGGGTTGCCCTGGACATGCCACAATATGCGTGGGTTGGTGCAGATCCTGGTGCCGGCCTTGTTGCTCTGGGAACTCCAAGGTGTCCGCAGGTGGTTATTTTTTTTAGGGTGTTGGGGCGTGCGGTGAGGGGGAGGGGGTCTGTGTGGGGGTGTGCTTTTCCCCTGTTGGGGGGGGGCTGGGTGATGGTGGGTCTCGCTGCTGCGACTGGTGTGACCGGGTGATTTGTTTGTTTGTTTGTTTGATTTTTGTTGTTGTTTGTTTGTTTTTGTAGAGGTCCTCCGGGGTGGGGTTGGGTTGAGTGGGGTGGGGCGGGATGGGTTCCTTCTGGGGGTACAGTAGCTCCCGGAATATGGTGACTGCAGGCCCCGAGCCTGGTGGACATCAGGCCCTCCTGCCCTGTGTTGGGTCCCAGGTAGCGGGGATGCCTATTGCAGCCAGTCTCTGGCTGCCCTCTCCGGGGTGGGAGGGACCAGGAGGATGAATTAATTATTCTGCTAGTTTATATATTGTAAACATAAACAATAAACATTTATAAAACTTCCCTTGGCAAAGCAAATCTGTTTGGCATAAAGGTATTCAGACTACAATTCTGCTGCCATAATGCACAATTCCGGATTTTGATATAAAATGAATTCCTTCACTCAAACCAAGTTAAAACTGCTTTGTCCTTCATATTTTTGCATGTCTAAATAGGTTTCAGGCATAAAATTCTTCATATTACCCTGTATGTGAAAGAAGCATACTTGTGATGGAGCAATACACTCCTTTTGGGTAACCTAAACTGATGGTTGGGGAGGAAAGTTAGAAGAACAATCAACTATCAACCAAAGACAGATGACGTGATGAGCGGGCAATATAACTGTGTGTTTTTGCTTCAGTGGTCAGAGCAACTCTGTATTCTGTACTGTGTTGTTCTCTCTTTCAAGATATTATTATTAAAGCCTCTTATCTCCTCAGAAGAAAATAACTGACTCTGTGCGTTACTAAATTTCCACCACAATTTTGGCGTCACGAACAGGATCCCTCGACTGGTGTCTCTGGACCGGATCGCAGTGCATGGCCAGCCTGGACTGAAGTAGCTGTTCCAGCCTCATACCTCCAAGGCCTTTTCTGAGAGAGAGGACTGGCAGGTCCTTTTCTTGAATACCAGCGCTGGGATCATTTTTGAAATATGATAGTCTGAGACGATAGGACTGCTTTTTAGTTTTTATTTGAATAAAAGAGTGTTTCCCGGATGTGTCATCAGTGAGACAGAGATTTCATGGGTAAGTGAAACTTTTGAAGCAGTCCGAAGAAGTGTGAAGTACTCCGAAGAAGTGTGAGTACAGATTAAGGTCCTCATTGGAGACGTCCTTTGAGTGAAGGAATATATTTCCCCATTCCAAGTCTGAGAATGGGAAACAGTAGGTCTCAGACTTTTGACCCTACCGGGGGACCTAAGCATGATGAAATGAAAAAGACATATGGTCCAGAGGTTTTCCACCAGAAGGTTCTTTTAGTATGTTAGAAATAAGAAAATTAGAAGAAAAGTTTTGCAAATATGAGAAAGAGATGAAGCAAAAAAAAAATAAAATTAAGTTTAAATAAGAAGTAAGAAAGGTATAGAATTTTGGAAAAAATAAAGTGTATTAAGAGAAAGAAAGGAAAATGTTAAACAAATGCCATGACGGAATGATGATAATAATTTAGTATTAGCTGTGCCGGATCCAGACCTGGACTCCTGCCCTGCAACAACAACAGCCAGCCCTGCCACAAGCCTCTGGCTCTCGGGAAGAAGGGACTTCTTCCATCCTCCCTCGGGAAGAAATTCCATCATTCTCACAACATCAGTTACATAGGTCTGATGATGAGGAAAAGGAAGACGTTTGGTTCTCCAGCGTACCTGCCCAAGAACTTTTAACGCAAGTGACAAAAATCCTTTACCCACAATCTGGACTTCAGAGATCTAAACGTGAGAAAAAACAAAACCAGATTCAAACCATGCCTATGGTTAAAGTTGCAGTTCCCACTGGACCATTACTGGTTTATCGACCCTGGACTGAGACTGACATCATGGAAGCATAACAATGCTTACCAGATCCAGAGATTTCTGGACCCCATTTTGCTGACGAGTTGCGAGATTTCTGCGCACAATCTGCCCGACTGGGGTTGAATTGCGTCGCACATTGGCAAAAAAGTTCAAACCGACCGACCTCTGCAAAATAGAGGCCAGTATGCTACAACTGGATTTGCGACCTACCAACAGTGAACGAGGACATAATGATAACGCTCAATATGAAGCAGCCATCCAAAGACTGTGTCAAGCCATCACCACTCAATTTCCAACCAAAATCAATATGTCCCACATTTACACCTGCAAACAGAAACCTGGTGAAGGGACTGATGATTTTGTACACCGCATCCTTGAGGAAGTCAGCAAGCACAGCGGTCATCAGAGACCAAGGGATTTGGGTAATGAATCAGGACCATGGGAGAGTATTGCATGCAATGCAATAATTAAAGGCCTCATGCCAGATGTCGCCACTGAAGTAAAGAACATTTACGTGGGATGGTGTGAGGGTCCTCGTTTGGCTGACGTTCGCCGATATGCTCGCCATGCTCATAACCAAGTTGAGACGCGTAAGACAACCAAAAGGGACAAGTGTGAAAAGGAGCTGCATTTGGCAGCCATGACCATGTATTACGCAGTTGGTGTAAACAGAGGACGAGGCCGAAGTCGAAGACGTGGACGTGTGGGATCAGAGCTATGATCCGAATATTTGTTTTTACTGTGGCCAGACTGGACACTGGAAGAAGGACTGTCCACAGCTGAAAAGTGATGAAATTTGGCCAAAGGCTGACTGAGGGTGGGAGGCAGGTTCTGGACGTCACGCGGCAGCGGAGCCTCCACTAATGGGTGATAGCACAAACACACTCACACATTTTTCCTGCTCTGTGTAGTGAAGAAACGCTTGCCGACTGTGATTCACGTAGTAAAGTTTTGCATGCTAGTTCCGTCCTAGAGCAAAGATATTTCTCTCAGAATATAGGAACTTATGTTCATCAGTAGTGACGTCAGGGGAGTTTGATTGTCCTCCAAAGTTAAGTGGAAACCACGTTTACTCTATGTCTGCATCAGGCCAGGTTGTGAAGGAGAAAATGATATCGCCCATTGCGTGTGTCACTCCCGATGGGCTCTCCTTCAAACACTCATTTTTGTTATCAGAGTTGTGTCCCATTAACCTAATGGGCTGTGATCTCATGTGTAAATTAGGCATTATTTTAACTTCTACACCAGAGGGTATTAACGTTATGTTACAGTCTGACAAAGTTTTCACAGCAGTGCAGTTTGATTCATCTGCACTTACATATGCTTATGAGTGGAAACTTCCCAGCTCTCCTTTTTCACAACAACTAGTGGAAAAAGCAAAAGCGTTAGTTTCACCCCTTTCTGATTTCATGCAACCTGCTGATTTGCACTGAAGATCACACATTTCTTTGGGGCCTGACAATGACTATGAGAAGAAGTGAAAAAATATGTGCGCCTACTTTATTGGCTGTGTCGCTCACTCCAGAGCACTTCGATTTTTTTAATGTTTGTGGTACTCGCCCTCACATTTCCTTGGCCAAATGTACACACTGGCAGTGACAAGGTGTGGGAGAGTTTGTTGCTACATGTCAGAAAGAAATGGAGTGGACCGTTTCACCTGCTGATCCAAATTTTATGTTTTCTGAACGATTGTCAGCATACAAAAAAATATTTTTGAGTACAATGCATTGTCAAAGAACTGTGGAATTAATTCCTACCACAGAATCACATTTTGAAGCATGTTTTTTATCTGAAACAGATTTGTCTTCGATACCCATGTTGGCTGAAGTGCCCAATGATCTTTGGGCTAAGAGCAAATATGATGTGGGGTTGATAAAAGGCTGTGAACCAGTAATTGTCACCCCTAAATCAGACTTTTGTCCATGTAAAAAACAATACCCTTTTAAGCCTGAAGCAATTAAAGGGATTAAACCTGTTTTTCAATCTTTTCAGAAAACAGGCGTTATTGTTCCTTTTGAAAATTCACCTGTGCTTACTCCATTGTTTCCTGTTAAAAAGATTAAAGATGCTGGCCAGCCAGATGAATGGCGTTTTGTACAGGACCTCCAAGCGGTGAATGCTGCAGTTCAGCCACATGCTCCTACTGTGCCCAACCCACACACTATTTTGTCTCAAATTACATCAGATGCACAGTTTTTCTCAGTGGTTGACTTGTCGCCAGTGCACCCTGATAGCCCATTTTGGTTTGCTTTTTAGTTTGAAGGGAGATCTTGGACTTTTACCCGGTTATGCCAGGGGTACTGTGAAAGTCCCACTATTTACAATGCTGCCCTCAAAGCTAGTCTGGATTAACTTCAATCAACCACAGGCTCTGCTCTTTTGCAGTATGTGGATGACATCCTTTTATGTGGTCCATCTAAACAACAGTGTGAAAAAGACAGTGAATCTGTTGAAACATCTTCCTTCTTATGGCCATAAAGCCAGCCTTTCTAAGTTACAGTTTGTACAGGACGAAGTCACCTTTTTGGGTCATGTGATTTCTAAGGATGGGCGCTCACTTTCTCCTAAACGTGTTGCTGCAGTTCAGATCATTCCTAAACCGGTTACTAAAAAACAGCTTATGTCATTCTTAGGTATAACATCTTACTGCAGGAACTTTATTCCTAACTACTCTTTTCTCGAAGCTCTCTTAGGTGCTCTTATCCATGGTAAAGGCAGCTGCAGTTCTGACATGCAGCTCCAGCCTTTAGTCAGCTTAAGCTGGCTCTTCAAACAGCACCAACACTTGGCATTCCAGATCCTCATAAACCTTTCATACAGGCAGTTGATGAGAAGCATGGTTGTATGACATCTGTTCTTATGCAGGAACATGGGGCAGGCAAAGGCCAGTGGCTCATTTCTCAGCAAAACTGGACTCTGTGGCTGCAGGCCTGCCTGGTTGTCTTCGTGCTGTTGCAGCTGCAGAGAAAGCTGTCCTGGCCTCCCAAGATATTGTGGGCTACGCTAATTTGACTGTTTTGGTTCCTCATGCTGTTGCCTTTATTCTTCTCGAGCAGAAAACTTCACATCTTTCAACTGCTCGTTGGCTCAGATACACCTCTGTGATATGCCAAATGTCACTGTTAAACGTTGTACTGTTCTGAATCCTGCTACTTTGCTTCCGACTCCTGAGGATGGGGAGCCTCATGACTGTGAAGCTGTTTTGGAACAAGTTTGTACACCCCGACCTGATCTTTTAGAGACTCCTCTTCCAAACTCTGACATGATTCTTTTTGTAGATGGATCAGCTTTGCGTGATCCAGCCACAGGTACTAACTGTGTTTGGTTTGCAGTATGTTCTTCACATGACACTTTGTTGTCTGGTTCTCTTCCTAAACATTTCTCTGCTCAAACTACTGAGCTTATTGCACTTACTGAAGCTTGTAAGTTGGCAGCTGGTAAGTCTGTCACTATTTACACAGATTCCAGATATGCTTTTGGTGTTGTTCATGACTTTGGTGCGCTGT
The DNA here is from genome assembly GCF_036924035.1 of Leuresthes tenuis. Taxonomy (NCBI): domain Eukaryota; kingdom Metazoa; phylum Chordata; class Actinopteri; order Atheriniformes; family Atherinopsidae; genus Leuresthes; species Leuresthes tenuis. Next base: position 39,705 of record NW_027325454.1, on the reverse strand, counting down.
GGAAACACAGGCATTTCCTTAAATCAGATGGTAAAACTATTCTGAACTCCAAGCAGGTTTCTGATCTTCTTGATGCGATCCTTTTGCCTACAGCAATCTCGGTCTGTAAGTGTGCGGCTCACACTAACTCAGACAATCCTGTTGCTTGTGGCAATGCCAGAGCTGATGCTGCAGCTAAGCAAGCAGCTAAATCTTTTCCTGTTTTCGCTTCCCTCTCTTTGCAGGCAGAAGACTCCCTCACAGATCTCCATGCTTTGCAAACTTTTGCCTCTGCAGATGAAATTTGGTCCCCTGGACGCATTTGGTCCTCTGTGGGTGCAACTTATATGGATGGTGTTTGGATGGGACCTGATGGTAAACCCTGTCTACCTAAACATTTTTTTCCTCATTTTTCAAAATTGACACATGGGTTGGACCATGTGTCAAAAGGGGGAATGCTGAATGCACTCACTGCTCAGTGGTTCACAAAAGGGTTCAGTTCATATGCGCAAAAATACTGTCAGTCATGTATGGTTTGTGCCACACATAATGTAGGAAAGGCATTACACACATCGCAAGTTGCACACCCTCCATCAGAGAAACCTTTTGAACATTTGATGATGGATTTTGTTGAACTCACACCAGCTGAAGGAAAGAAATATGCACTAGTAATAGTGGACGTGTTTAGTAAATGGGTTGAAGTTTTCCCTGCAAAACATGCAAACAGTAATGCAGTGACTAAAGCACTGCTAAACAGAAATCATTCCTAGATGGGGCATTCCAGAGAAGATCAGCAGTGATAATGGCACACATTTTGTAAACACTGCATTGACTGAGGTTGGTAAATTCCTGGGAATAAGCTTGCGCACACATTGTGCTTATCATCCACAGAGTGGAGGTGCTGTGGAAAGAGAAAATGGTACATTAAAGTCCAAGTTAGCCAAATGTTGTGAAGAAACAGGTCTGCCATGGAAAAAAACATTACCTATTGTGCTTACCTACATGAGAATGAGAATCAGAGCTCAAGTGAATCTCAGCCCATTTGAAATTTTATTTGGCAGACCTCCTAACCTGGGATTGGGACCTGTAACCAGACCCCTCCCTTCCACAACTGTTTGTGATGATGCTATGTTGTCTTACTGTCGAAACCTTTCCACTGTTCTATCTCAAGTTTCACAGACAGTAAAAGCAGCCCTTCCAGCCACAGAAAACACACCACTCCAACCAGATGACAGGTGGTGAAGGAACTTCGCAGGAAACATTGGAAGTCCAAACGTTGGCAAGGCCCGTTCCAGGTGCTACTGGTCACTCATACAGCTGTTAAAGTTGCAGAGAGAGCAACCTGGATTCATGCCAGTCACTGTAAGAAGGTACCAGAACCAGTAGATGACTTCCACCCTGACATACATCAGCCTAACCAACACGCCCGGAAGGACAAAGATAAGAGTCAGCAGTAAAAGCTGTACTCCACCGGTGTGTTAAGTGCTAGTAACCTCTGACACCGAAGATTGAAACATCCTTACTGAGACCTGTGATGAAGATGATCATACACATGCTGTGAACCATGGAAGAAACTGTTTGTTGTTTGTATTTTCTTATTTGTAACCAGCATGTGCACATTGTATCTTGATTTCACAGGAAGCAATAATACAGGGCTGCTGTATTTTTCCCTGTGTGAAAGGCCTCATTGTATGTATCTCACCAAATGATTCAAATGACTCAAAGAACTTTTTTGCTTTCAAAATTTTTCCTCTAGTGACGCTGACTTAGAGAGGGATGAAGATAATCATATTTAATTGTTCATGTTTTGATTGTTTATCATTGGACCCTTTATCACTATGATGCCTGCATTTTAAACTCACGTTGTGTGCAAATGCAGGCTGATGTTTTACAGATAAAGTTATTATTTTCCTTGTTTCTTTTGGGTTGATTAATATAATGGTATTATTATAATCAAAAGGGAGGAATGTAATGGAAAATAATTCTTATATGCATTGCATTGAGTGTTACTGTGTATAACCTGCAAAACACTGAGCTGCAAGGTACCACCCTGCCCTGTTTTCTTAAATTCCTCTTTACAATGGTGGGCTTGTTATTATGAGATAGCTACACTTTAGGGGGGACAGGGTTAGGCTGGTATTTACGAGTGTGTCTGGGTAACCTCAACTAATGGTTGGGGAGGAAAGTTAGAAGAACAATCAACTATACCCAAAAACAGATGACGTGATGAGTGGGCAATATAACTGTGTGTTTTTGCTTCAGTGGTCAGAGCAACTCTGTATTCTGTACTGTGTTGTTCTCTCTTGCAAGATATTATTATTAAAGCCTCTTATCTCCTCAAAAGAAAATAACTGACTCCCCAAGTGCAAGTGTCAGGACAAATGATCAAACTTCTCCAAGCTTCAGTCTGCAGAGAGGTACAAGACAGGGTTGCCCACTTTCGCCCTCACTTTTTGCTATTTTCATCGAACCTTTAGCAGCTGCTATCAGACAAGATAGAAATATTAAAGGCATCCAACCCCAAAATATTGAGCATAAAATAAGTCTTTATGCTGATAATGTATTACTTTTCCTTCAGAACTCACAAACGTCTCTCACTCACACGATCACACTCATAAATAAATTCTCAGCACTTTCTGACTACTCTATCAATTGGTCTAAGACCACAGTTCTGCCCATTAACTATAGGGACCAGAATATACCTGCAATCACTTTACAGTCAGGAAATATTAGATATTTAGGAATAAACATTTCCTCCAGGCTCTCAGGGCTAACAAAGCTAAATTATGTGCAATTATTAAAGACAGTAGAGGACGATCTCTCTCGTTTGAAGTCCTTACCTATATCACTTATGGGGAGAGTTACAACCATTAAAATGATGATACTACCAAAAGTTAACTATTTGTTCTCAATGATCCCCATAAAACCATCTGCTACTTGGTTTAAGTCACTAGGTTCATGCATCTCCAAATTTCTGTGGAAAAACAAACCACCACGTATTAGTTTAAAAACCCTACAGAAGACCAAGGACAGGGTGGATTAGATTTACCTAATTTTCAGCACTATTCCTTAGCCAATAGGTTACAGTATATATCAAAATGGTTTAAACCTAGCCCAATAGATGAACCATGGATAAATATAGAACAAGCATTGTGTGATAATCTGGAAATCTCTGACCTGCCACTTATTAGTCAAAACGTAAAAAATCACAAATGTTTCAAAAGCATTAACATCAGCACCTCTCTGACAGCATGGTGGGAATTTCTTAAAATAACATAGTCTTCACTTGTCCCGTGTAAGCTTACACCCATCTGGAACAATCCTGACATCCTGCAAAACAAAAAAATGCTAAACTTTACTCTCTGGAAGATCAAAGGAATCAAACATCTGGAACATATAATCCAAAATGGACATTTTATTTTATTTGATGAGCTCATATCACAACATGAGATAGGCAGCAATAAATTCCTAGAATATCAACAACTTAAGTCTATAATAAAAAAGAAATATATCCTCCACCAACCAGACTTACAACTCCCGATTAGGGTAGTAGAATTTCTAAGCATCTGCACCCCAAAACTACTATCAAAAATATATAAATTATTGTCTAAGATAGATGACACAATGTCTCTACCGTCCTCAAAATGGGAGGCAGATTTATCCATCAGTTCTAGTCATAGCTTCTGGCCACATATATGTTTGAACACCTTCAGAATGACTCGAAATCCTAATTTACAGCTCATACAATACAAAATTCTTCATAGAACACACTATACAGGACAAAGGATGTTCAGGATGGGTTTAACACACTCAAACATCTGCTCACATTGCACAGATAACACACCTGATGATTATGCACACGCTTTGTGGTTTTGTGCGCCTGTCCAGAAGTTCTGGCTTGAAGTCTGTGCGGACCTATCAACATGACTAAAGTGTAGCATTCCTGCATGCCCCACACTGTGCATACTGGGTGACTTAGACAACATCAATGTGGAATTTAGCTTAGCACACATGATCCTCACAGTGTTATGTATAGCAAAGAAAACTATTCTCATGAACTGGAAAGCGAAGAACAATCTGTGTATTAACCAGTTTAGAAATTTTCTTTTAGATTATATTAGCATGGAAACAATGTCTGCTTCCTCAAAACATCAATTGGCTGAATTTAATTCTCTCTGGTCCCTTCTGATTAGCTTGATCACATAGTGGTGGTGGTGGGTTGCTGTCCCGTCGCTCTGGGCGGTTGGGTGTGTGCTGGGGGGGGCTGTGTGGCTTCGGGCGTCTGGTGGTCTCTCGGGTCGTGGGGAAATACAGCAGCCCTGTATTATTGCTTCCTGTGAAATCAAGATACAATGTGCACATGCTGGTTACAAATAAGAAAATACAAACAACAAACAGTTTCTTCCATGGTTCACAGCATGTGTATGATCATCTTCATCGCTGGTCTCAGTAAGGATGTTTCAATCTTCGGTGTCAGAGGTTACTAGCACTTAACACACCGGTGGAGTACAGCTTTTACTGCTGACTCTTATCTTTGTCCTTCCGGGCGTGTTGGTTAGGCTGATGTATGTCAGGGTGGAAGTCATCTACTGGTTCTGGTACCTTCTTACAGTGACTGGCATGAATCCAGGTTGCTCTCTCTGCAACTTTAACAGCTGTGTGAGTGACCAGTAGCACCTGGAACGGGCCTTGCCAACGTTTGGACTTCCAATGTTTCCTGCGAAGTTCCTTCACCACCTGTCATCTGGTTGGAGTGGTGTGTTTTCTGTGGCTGGAAGGGCTGCTTTTACTGCCTGTGAAACTTGAGATAGAACAGTGGAAAGGTTTCGACAGTAAGACAACATAGCATCATCACAAACAGTTGTGGAAGGGAGGGGTCTGGTTACAGGTCCCAATCCCAGGTTAGGAGGTCTGCCAAATAAAATTTCAAATGGGCTGAGATTCACTTGAGCTCTGATTCTCATTCTCATGTAGGTAAGCACAATAGGTAATGCTTTTGTCCATGGCAGACCTGTTTCTTCACAACATTTGGCTAACTTGGACTTTAATGTACCATTTTCTCTTTCCACAGCACCTCCACTCTGTGGATGATAAGCACAATGTGTGCGCAAGCTTATTCCCAGGAATTTACCAACCTCAGTCAATGCAGTGTTTACAAAATGTGTGCCATTATCACTGCTGATCTTCTCTGGAATGCCCCATCTAGGAATGATTTCTGTTTAGCAGTGCTTTAGTCACTGCATTACTGTTTGCATGTTTTGCAGGGAAAACTTCAACCCATTTACTAAACACGTCCACTATTACTAGTGCATATTTCTTTCCTTCAGCTGGTGTGAGTTCAACAAAATCCATCATCAAATGTTCAAAAGGTTTCTCTGGTGGAGGGTGTGCAACTTGCGATGTGTGTAATGCCTTTCCTACATTATGTGTGGCACAAACCATACATGACTGACAGTATTTTTGCGCATATGAACTGAACCCTTTTGTGAACCACTGAGCAGTGAGTGCATTCAGCATCCCTCCTTTTGACACATGGTTCAACCCATGTGTCAATTTTGAAAAATGAGGAAAAAAATGTTTAGGTAGACAGGGTTTACCCTCAGGTCCCATCCAAACACCATCCGTATGAGTTGCACCCACAGAGGACCAAATGCGTCCAGAGGACCAAATTTCATCTGCAGAGGCAAAAGTTTGCAAAGCATGGAGATCTGTGAGGGAGTCTTCTGCCTGCAAAGAGAGGGAAGCAAAAACAGGAAAAAAATTAGCTGCTTGCTTAGCTGCAGCATCAGCTCTGGCATTACCACAAGCAACAGGATCGTTTGAGTTAGTGTGAGCCGCACACTTACAGACCGAGATTGCTGTAGGCAAAAGGATCGCATCAAGAAGATCAGAAACCTGCTTGGAGTTCAGAATAGTTTTACCATCTGATTTAAGGAAATGCCTGTGTTTCCACAGCGCACCAAAGTCATGAACAACACCAAAAGCATATCTGGAATCTGTGTAAATAGTGACAGACTTACCAGCTGCCAACTTACAAGCTTCAGTAAGTGCAATAAGTTCAGTAGTTTGAGCGGAGAAATGTTTAGGAAGAGAACCAGACAACAAAGTGTCATGTGAAGAACATACTGCAAACCAAACACAGTTAGTACCTGTGGCTGGATCACGCAAAGCTGATCCATCTACAAAAAGAATCATGTCAGAGTTTGGAAGAGGAGTCTCTAAAAGATCAGGTCGGGGTGTACAAACTTGTTCCAAAACAGCTTCACAGTCATGAGGCTCCCCATCCTCAGGAGTCGGAAGCAAAGTAGCAGGATTCAGAACAGTACAACGTTTAACAGTGACATTTGGCATATCACGGAGCACAGAGGTGTATCTGAGCCAACAAGCAGTTGAAAGATGTGAAGTTTTCTGCTCGAGAAGAATAATGGCAACAGTATGAGGAACCAAAACAGTCAAATTAGCGTAGCCCACAATATCTTGGGAGGCCAGGACAGCTTTCTCTGCAGCTGCAACAGCACGAAGACAACCAGGCAGGCCTGCAGCCACAGAGTCCAGTTTTGCTGAGAAATGAGCCACTGGCCTTTGCCTGCCCCATGTTCCTGCATAAGAACAGATGTCATACAACCATGCTTCTCATCAACTGCCTGTATGAAAGGTTTATGAGGATCTGGAATGCCAAGTGTTGGTGCTGTTTGAAGAGCCAGCTTAAGCTCACTAAAGGCTGATTCAGCCTCAGGAGTCCATGGAACACGATCAGCTGACTGGAGCTGCATGTCAGAACTGCAGCTGCCTTTACCATGGATAAGAGCACCTAAGAGAGCTTCGAGAAAAGAGTAGTTAGGAATAAAGTTCCTGCAGTAAGATGTTATACCTAAGAATGACATAAGCTGTTTTTTAGTAACCGGTTTAGGAATGATCTGAACTGCAGCAACACGTTTAGGAGAAAGTGAGCGCCCATCCTTAGAAATCACATGACCCAAAAAGGTGACTTCGTCCTGTACAAACTGTAATTTAGAAAGGCTGGCTTTATGGCCATAAGAAGGAAGATGTTTCAACAGATTCACTGTCTTTTTCACACTGTTGTTTAGATGGACCACATAAAAGGATGTCATCCACATACTGCAAAAGAGCAGAGCCTGTGGTTGATTGAAGTTAATCCAGACTAGCTTTGAGGGCAGCATTGTAAATAGTGGGACTTTCACAGTACCCCTGGCATAACCGGGTAAAAGTCCAAGATCTCCCTTCAAACTAAAAAGCAAACCAAAATGGGCTATCAGGGTGCACTGGCGACAAGTCAACCACTGAGAAAAACTGTGCATCTGATGTAATTTGAGACAAAATAGTGTGTGGGTTGGGCACAGTAGGAGCATGTGGCTGAACTGCAGCATTCACCGCTTGGAGGTCCTGTACAAAACGCCATTCATCTGGCTGGCCAGCATCTTTAATCTTTTTAACAGGAAACAATGGAGTAAGCACAGGTGAATTTTCAAAAGGAACAATAACGCCTGTTTTCTGAAAAGATTGAAAAACAGGTTTAATCCCTTTAATTGCTTCAGGCTTAAAAGGGTACTGTTTTTTACATGGACAAAAGTCTGATTTAGGGGTGACAATTACTGGTTCACAGCCTTTTATCAACCCCACATCATATTTGCTCTTAGCCCAAAGATCATTGGGCACTTCAGCCAACATGGGTATCGAAGACAAATCTGTTTCAGATAAAAAACATGCTTCAAAATGTGATTCTGTGGTAGGAATTAAGTCCACAGTTCTTTGACAATGCATTGTACTCAAAAATGTTTTTTTGTATGCTGACAATCGTTCAGAAAACATCAAATTTGGATCAGCAGGTGAAACAGTCCACTCCATTTATTTCTGACATGTAGCAACAAACTCTCCCACACCTTGTCACTGCCAGTGTGTACGTTTGGCCAAGGAAATGTGAGGGCGAGTACCACAAACATTAAAAAAATCGAAGTGCTCTGGAGTGAGCGACACAGCCAATAAAGTAGGCGCACATATTTTTTCACTTCTTCTCATAGTCATTGTCAGGCCCCAAAGAAATGTGTGATGTGCAGTGCAAATCAGTAGGTTGCATGAAATCAGAAAGGGGTGAAACTAACACTTTTGCTTCTTCCACTAGTTGTTGTGAAAAAGGAGAGCTGGGAAGTTTCCACTCATAAGCATATGTAAGTGCCGATGAATCAAACTGCACTGCTGTGAAAACTTTGTCAGGCTGTAACATAACGTTAACACCCTCTGGTGTAGAAGTTAAAATAATGCCTAATTTAAATATTCGGATCATAGCTCTGATCCCACACGTCCCCGTCTTCGACTTCGGCCTCGTCCTCTGTTTACACCAACTGCGTAATACATGGTCATGGCTGCCAAATGCAGCTCCTTTTCACACTTGTCCCTTTTGGTTGTCTTACGCGTCTCAACTTGGTTATGAGCATGGCGAGCATATCGGCGAACGTCAGCCAAACGAGGACCCTCACACCATCCCACGTAAATGTTCTTTACTTCAGTGGCGACATCTGGCATGAGGCCTTTGATTATTGCATTGCATGCAATACTCTCCCATGGTCCTGATTCATTACCCAAATCCCTTGGTCTCTGATGACCGCTGTGCTTGCTGACTTCCTCAAGGATGCGGTGTACAAAATCATCAGTCCCTTCACCAGGTTTCTGTTTGCAGGTGTAAATGTGGGACATATTGATTTTGGTTGGAAATTGAGTGGTGATGGCTTGACACAGTCTTTGGTTGGCTGCTTCATATTGAGCGTTATCATTATGTCCTCGTTCACTGTTGGTAGGTCGCAAATCCAGTTGTAGCATACTGGCCTCTATTTTGCAGAGGTCGGACGGTTTGAACTTTTTTGCCAATATGCGACGCAATTCAACCCCAGTCGGGCAGAATTGTGCGCAGAAATCTCGCAACTCGTCAGCAAAATGGGGTCCAGAAATCTCTGGATCTGGTAAGCATTGTTATGCTTCCATGATGTCAGTCTCAGTCCAGGGTCGATAAACCAGTAATGGTCCAGTGGGAACTGCAACTTTAACCATAGGCATGGTTTGAATCTGGTTTTGTTTTTTCTCACGTTTAGATCTCTGAAGTCCAGATTGTGGGTAAAGGATTTTTGTCACTTGCGTTAAAAGTTCTTGGGCAGGTACGCTGGAGAACCAAACGTCTTCCTTTTCCTCATCATCAGACCTATGTAGCTGATGTTGTGAGAATGATGGAATTTCTTCCCGAGGGAGGATGGAAGAAGTCCCTTCTTCCCGAGAGCCAGAGGCTTGTGGCAGGGCTGGCTGTTGTTGTTGCAGGCGTTGTGGAGGGCAGGAGTCCAGGTCTGGATCCGGCACAGCTAATACTAAATTATTATCATCATTCCGTCATGGCATTTGTTTAACATTTTCCTTTCTTTCTCTTAATACACTTTATTTTTTCCAAAATTCTATACCTTTCTTACTTCTTATTTAAACTTAATTTTCTTTTTTTTTGCTTCATCTCTTTCTCATATTTGCAAAACTTTTCTTCTAATTTTCTTATTTCTAACATACTAAAAGAACCTTCTGGTGGAAAACCTCTGGACCATATGTCTTTTTCATTTCATCATGCTTAGGTCCCCCGGTAGGGTCAAAAGTCTGAGACCTACTGTTTCCCATTGTCAGACTTGGAATGGGGAAATATATTCCTTCACTCAAAGGACGTCTCCAATGAGGACCTTAATCTGTACTCACACTTCTTCGGAGTACTTCACACTTCTTCGGACTGCTTCAAAAGTTTCACTTACCCATGAAATCTCTGTCTCACTAATGACACAACCGGGAAACCCTCTTTTATTCAAATAAAAACTAAAAAGCAGTCCTATCGTCTCAGACTATCATGTCTGTTTTATGAATTTAAGGGGCTAAAAAGTTTTGTTCTCGTTTTTCTATGATTAACCGAATGTATGTGAGAGTCCAAACAGACAGAAGGGTTACGGCCGAGCGCTGGACCTTCCTACCCGGCTGGGGTATATGTTCTTGTATGTTGTCTGACTGTTTGATTTGAATGTGTTGTGTAAGTGTCCTGTTGAATGTTACATGTTTGGGCTTTGACACGCTTCACTGTGGTTGTTAACTGTGTGGTGTGTCCTGAAATGTTATATGTTTGGGCTGTGTGACATGCTTAATGCTTTTCAGTAGCAACCCACTTATTCATATATAGCAACTGACAACATAAGAAGTCCGGACATACTTTGATAGTAGTTGTAGAAGTATCCTTATTGATAATAGATAAACTAATTCATAGTGATAGAACAGTAGATGAACAGGTGCCTGCACATGTCTCATGAAAATAAAATGGGTGTATGATTGCTGACGGCAGAGCAATACTGCCAAACTTATGAGTTCTTGTGGCAAACTTGATTCAGTGTCTTGACGTGTATACGCTGTTTCGCTGACTTGTCACAAGAAACAAAGTGTGTTTGATAAGATCCGACCATTTTATTACGGGAGGATCAGTATGTATGGATTCTGATGTGACTGATAAACCCATTCGTATCTTAAGCATAATCTAATACGTGAGACAACGCCCTGGCACACAATCAAAAAAAAAAAGAGAGAGAGCGGTTTTGTGTCCCCACAGTCCATAATGTAGAAAAGAGAGAAAAAAGCCTTTCTGATTTGGTGTGTGTGCTCACAGTGCAGAGTGTAGAGAAAAGAGAGAAAAGAAAGCCGTTTTGGTGTCACGGGTGTTGTGACTTACACACACACATTTCTGAATTGAGAAAGGAAATTATTTTAGAGAAAGCACTAGAGTTTAGATCCCACATTTGTTGATAGGCATTCATTTAATTTTTCTTTTAATCAGTTTTAAAGTGAATACTAACTGAGAAATGAAAAAGGTGAAGAGTTTAGAAGCTTGGTTCAAGAGCAAAACTTGGTTTATGATCAGCTGAGTCTCTAAACAGAACAGCAAAGGGCTTCATCGAACATTTAAAAAAGATTCAGATTGTTAGAATATCCAGAATTTATAGGAATGGTGGTGATTACTCTTATTTTCTAGAATGGAAATAACTGCACCATGTCTGTTTTATGAATTTAAGGGGCTAAAAAGTTTTGTTCTCGTTTTTCTATGATTAACCGAATGTATGTGAGAGTCCAAACAGACAGAAGGGTTACGGCCGAGCGCTGGACCTTCCAAAAAAGATGAGACAGGCTGGACCTGTGCCATACTAGTTAAGACCTGCCTGTGGATAACAGGTTCTTTAAACTCTCACACACACAAACTCACACACGTTCGCACACATACACCCATACACACACACATTCTTGAACTTGCTGCAAGATTAAACATTTGCATTAACTGACTCCAGCAACTCTGAGTCTCATTGAGAGACTTTTCTCAACAATTGGGTCCTCAAACCAGATCTCAACGTTTTTTCCGCTTTCCAGGGTCGGAGCTGAAACCGTGCACGGGGGAGTCCAGTACTCCTAATGAAAGACCCCCTGCTGAATTGCGGTAATTAGGGGCCAGTGTCCACTGAAAGGGGGAAAAAGGGACGAGATCGTACTTTTGAATCAATGGCCAGAAGCCATTGGCAGTGCAGGCATCAACAATAATGGTGTTATTTCACCCATTAACACTTAAGGTACCTCATGCAGTGGCTGTGATATGGTTACTTAACAAAATATCTTTAGCAGACATCTCTCCTACATAACAGTTCTTCTTTCACAGCCACACCTTGTTGTCGAGAGATGTGCTACACTTAATCCATCCACACTGCTACCTACCCCACAGATGGAAAGCCTCATGATTGCATGTCAGAAATAACCATCAGTGTTTTACCCAGGCCAGACTTAACTGATATACGTTATGAAAATGCAGAAATAACTATATTTATTCAACAGGTCAAGCAAAAAACCCTGATGGCACAAATGCTACAGGATTTGCAGTAGTAACAGAAACTGAAGTTTTCTTAAAACAACCACTACCAAAAAATTACTCTGTTCAAGCAGTCGAATTGGTAGCTTTAACTGAAGCTTGTAAATTAAATAACAAAAAGGTTGTTAACGTTTACACTGACAGTCAGTATGCCTTCTCAACTGTACATGTGTTAACACAGCATTGGAAAAACAGGTATGTTGACATCCACAGCTAAATGTATAAACTACAAATATTTTAGCATTTTTAGATGTTATTCAATTGCCATCTACAATAGACTCGTATGAATGACCGGAAGGAAAACCATACTGCCAAAGAATTTGTTTAAATATGCTGCAGTATTGAGCCACGGACCATGTCATGTCTCAAGGGAGGGATAGAAGCAATAATGAACAAGGTTTTTACAGCATATGGTTTTACTAATTATTGAATTATTTTTTTTAGAATAAATAAATGAATAAAGTTTTGTCTAGCAGGTCAAATATGTGCAAAATACATTCCACAGGGCAATCTAAGACCAAAACGAAGATAATTCCCTAAGCCAGTGTATCTTTTTCAACATATTTGTTTGTATTTCATTATTTCATTATTGTGTAGATTTCATTGAACTAAATTAATGTTAAGGGAAACGATTCTGCTCAGTGACAACAGAGGTTTTTACCAAATGGTCTGAAATATTTCCATGTGCACAAGCAGATGCACTCTCAGTAGCAAAATCACGCGTAAAATAACTCATTTCTAGATTTGAAATTCCTGAAAAGATCTTCAGTGATAATTTGACACACTTTGTAAACTATGTCATCTCACTGATGGCAAAGAACTTAAAATAGATCTTAGAAACCACTGTGATATAGAAGGTTTCGCTAACACATTGGAATTGTTTTACTATTTACATATGCATGTGCAGTGAAGAATTGCTTGCTGCTGATAAATGCAAAGAAGAACAGCTTACACATAGATGCTCACATATAGGCTGCTGAATGCAATGAAGACCTGCTTATCCAGTAAAGTTCAATGTCAATGTGTAATATTCAATTAGGATTTGCAAAACAGTGAAGTTAAACAATGAATGGGTCCATAGTCGGTATGAGAAGACTACAGGAATATTTACCTGGGTGTACGTTCAAACAGAGATGAGAAAATTGCGATAAATTATTGTTTGTTTGTTTGTTAGTATGTATATGAATGTTATGTGTATAAACTGTGTTGAGTTGTAGTTACTCAGTAGTGTCTCAGTGAAACAACCGACGGGGGAAGCCTTGCGGTGACAACAAAAGCAGTGTTTTACTGATCAGTCAAGTTGCTCCAGTGTACTCCATACAAACTGGTTGGCTACTGAAGGGATAGAAAATGGGGAATACTTGTTTTAAAGCAAACAAGGAATTAGATGGGAAAAATACATGTTTTAACGGGACCCAGACAATATTAAATACTCAGACAGATGGGAGAAGAAGTGTAGTTTTGTAGGAAATCACAAAATTATTACATAAAATTAGTGAAATCAATTGAAGAATGCCTTTCTGAAGAGCTGTTTACCACAGATGAGCAGCTTTGCGACCAAGCACATTGTAGATCGCTTTACTGCCAAAATGATCTAGTTTAATGGATTGGTTTAGACATGCATAACAGCATTTTAAGAACAAAGAGAGAAACAAAAAGGGACAACACTTCATGGTGGAAGGTGATGTATAAATAACTGTGTATATGATGAAGGAGAGACCATTTGAGCAGCACAGCCATTTCGCAGCACAGGGACAGCAGTCCAAGTTAAAGGATCTCCCACGTGGTATCACCTGTCACACTGTGTCAAGGCATCAAAAGAAGAAAAAATCACCAAACTCAAGGACAAAGAGACGAAGACTCCGGTGAACGAAGAGAGAGGACTTACAAACCAGAAATACAAAAGGATGCTCGATATCAAGATCCAGAAGAAGAGGCTAACAATGCCACGAACACTTACGATGCTGGGAATGATGCCAGCAATGAACAGAGAAGAAGATTCAGTGTCATCAATCTGCAACACGTGCCTCTAATGAGGGGGTGAATATAGAATCCTCAACGATTACAACGTCTCTGGGAACTGTGACAACAACAAGGTTTAAACCATTTTGATATATATTGTAACCTATTGGCTAAGGAATAGTGCTGAAAATTAGGTAAATCTAATCCACCACTGTCCTTGGTCTTCTGTAGGGTTTTTAAACTAATACGTGGTGGTTTGTTTTTCCACAGAAATTTGGAGATGCATGAATCTAGTGACTTAAACCAAGTAGCAAATGGTTTTATGGGGATCATTGAGAACAAATAGTTAACTTTTGGTAGTATCATCATTTTAATGGTTGTAACTCTCCCCATAAGTGATATAGGTAAGGACTTCCAACGAGAGAGATCGTCCTCTACTCTCTTTAATAATTGCACATAATTTAGCTTTGTTAGCTCTGAGAGCCTGGAGGAAATGTTTATGCCTAAATATCTAATATTTCCTGACTGTAAAGTGATCGCAGGTATATTCTGGACCCTACAGTTAATGGGCAGAACTGTGGTCTTAGACCAATTGATAGAGTAGTCAGAAAGTGCCGAGAATTTATTTATGAGTGTGATCGTGTGAGTGAGAGACGTCTCTGAGTTCTGAAGGAAAAATAATACATCATCAGCATAAAGACTTATTTTATGCTCAATATTTTGGGGTTGGATGCCTTTAATATTTCTATCTTGTCTGATAGCAGCTGCTAAAGGTTTGATGAAAATAGCAAAAAGTGAGGGAGAAAGTGAGCAACCCTGTCTTGTACATCTCTGCAGACTGAAGCTTGGAGAAGTTTGATCATTTGTCCTGACACTTGCATTTGGGGAGCTATATAATATCCTTATCCAGTTGATGAAGTGTGACCCAAACCCGAATTTGTTTTATGCTGCGAATAAAAATTTCCAGTTCCCTCCATTAAATGCTTTTTCTGCATCTAGAGAGTCGATTGTGGTTTCCAAGTTGTTGATGGTAGAATAGTCTATGAGATTAACGATGCGGTTTTTGAACGAACTGTTGTGCCTACTGCTCTTCAGCCTGTCAAATGAAACGTAGAATTTAAAACGTGACAAATGAACCAAGACCCAAGGAGTTGAGTCGTAAACTAATCAATACTGTTTCCTGTGCGAGGACCCGTCAGTCGAGGAGTTGAGTCATGAACGAATCAATACTGTTTCCTGTCCTGCTGACTGAGCTTATGAAGCTGCCGCCTGCCATGTGGTGAGGAAGGGTACTGCATGAAAATGAACGAATCACTCACTGAGACAACTCGTTACTCCCGAGTCATATAAAAAATTTGTTCATATCGAACGAATCGCTCACGAACGACACTTCACTATCTATTTGACGAGTTATGCATGAATTCGGATTTTGCAATAAAATTAATTCCTTCTCTCAAACCAAGTTCAAACTGCTTTGTCCTTCATATTTATCTATTTCTAATCTAGTTTCAACAATAAACAACCCCACATCATATTTGCTCTTCGCCCAAAGATCATTGGGCACTTCAGCCAACATGGGTATCAAAGACAAATCTTTTTCAGATTAAAAACATGCTTCAAAATGTGATTCTGTGGTAGGAATTAATTCCACAGTTCTTTGACAATGCATTGTACTCAAAAATGTTTTTTTGTATGCTGACAATCGTTCAGAAAACATCAAATTTGGATCAGCAGGTGAAACGGTCCAATCCGTTTCTTTCTGACATGTAGCAACAAACTCTCCCACACCTTGTCAATGCCAGTGTGTAGGTTTGGCCAAGGAAATGTGAGGGCGAGTACCACAAACATTAAAAAAATCGAATTGCTCTGGAGTGAGCGACACAGCCAATAAAGTAGGCGCACATATTTTTTCACTTCTTCTCATAGTCATTGTCAGGCCCCAAAGAAATGTGTGATGTTCAGTGCAAATCAGCAGGTTGCATGAAATCAGAAAGGGGTGAAACTAACGCTTTTGCTTCTTCCACTAGTTGTTGTGAAAAAGGAGAGCTGGGAAGTTTCCACTCATAAGCATATGTAAGTGCAGATGAATCAAACTGCACTGCTGTAAAAACTTTGTCAGGCTGTAACATAACGTTAACACCCTCTGGTGTAGAAGTTAAAATAATGCCTAATTTACACATGAGATCACAGCCCATCAGGTTAATGGGACACAACTCTGATAACAAAAATGAGTGTTTGAAGGAGAGCCCATCGGGAGTGACACAGGCAATGGGCGATGTCATTTTCTCCTTCACAACCTGGCCTGATGCAGACATAGAGTAAACGTGGTTTCCACTTAACTTTGGAGGACAATCAACCTCCCCTGACGTCACTACTGATGAACATAAGTTCCTATATTCTGAGAGAAATATCTTTGCTCTAGGACGGAACTAGCATGCAAAACTTTACTACGTGAATCACAGTCGGCAAGCGTTTCTTCACTACACAGAGCAGGAAAAATGTGTGAGTGTGTTTGTGCTATCACCCATTAGTGGAGGCTCCGCTGCCGCGTGACGTCCAGAACCTGCCTCCCACCCTCAGTCAGCCTTTTGCCCAATTTCATCACTTTTCAGCTGTGGACACAGCCACAGTAAAAACAAATATTCGGATCATAGCTCTGGCGTGGCCCATTTCGACCTCCTCTCCCACACGTCCACGTCTTCAACTTCGGCCTCGTCCTCTGTTTACACCAACTGCGTAATACATGGTCATGGCTGCCAAATGCAGCTCCTTTTCACACTTGTCCCTTTTGGTTGTCTTACGCGTCTCAACTTGGTTATGAGCATGGCGAGCATATCGGCGAACGTCAGCCAAACGAGGACCCTCACACCATCCCACGTAAATGTTCTTTACTTCAGTGGCGACATCTGGCATGAGGCCTTTAATTATTGCATTGCATGCAATACTCTCCCATGGTCCTGATTCATTACCCAAATCCCTTGGTCTCTGATGACCGCTGTGCTTGCTGACTTCCTCAAGGATGCGGTGTACAAAATCATCAGTCCCTTCACCGGGTTTCTGTTTGCAGGTGTAAATGTGGGACATATTGATTTTGGTTGGAAATTGAGTGGTGATGGCTTGACACAGTCTTTGGATGGCTGCTTCATATTGAGCGTTATCATTATGTCCTCGTTCACTGTTGGTAGGTCGCAAATCCAGTTGTAGCATACTGGCCTCTATTTTGCAGAGGTCGGTCAGTTTGAACTTTTTTGCCAATATGCGACGCAATTCAACCCCGGTCGGGCAGAATTGTGCGCAGAAATCTCGCAACTCGTCAGCAAAATGGGGTCCAGAAATCTCTGGATCTGGTAAGCATTGTTATGCTTCCATGATGTCAGTCTCAGTCCAGGGTCGATAAACCAGTAATGGTCCAGTGGGAACTGCAACTTTAACCATAGGCATGGTTTGAATCTGGTTTTGTTTTTTCTCACGTTTAGATCTCTGAAGTCCAGATTGTGGGTAAAGGATTTTTGTCACTTGCGTTAAAAGTTCTTGGGCAGGTACGCTGGAGAACCAAACGTCTTCCTTTTCCTCATCATCAGACCTATGTAACTGATGTTGTGAGAATGATGGAATTTCTTCCCGAGGGAGGATGGAAGAAGTCCCTTCTTCCCGAGAGCCAGAGGCTTGTGGCAGGGCTGGCTGTTGTTGTTGCAGGCGTCGTGGAGGGCAGGAGTCCAGGTCTGGATCCGGCACAGCGAGAGCGCTCAGGGTGGGGTAAAGAGGTGCAGAAGGAGAAAAAGTGTTATCAGTGGAATATGGTGGTGGTTTAAAAGAAGATTCAGTCTTAATCAGAGCTGAATTATGTTTTCGTCCACATACTAAATTATTATCATCATTCCGTCATGGCATTTGTTTAACATTTTCCTTTCTTTCTCTTAATACACTTTATTTTTTCCAACATTCTATACCTTTCTTACTTCTTATTTAAACTTAATTTTCTTTTTTTTGCTTCATCTCTTTCTCATATTTGCAAAACTTTTCTTCTAATTTTCTTATTTCTAACATACTAAAAGAACCTTCAGGTGGAAAACCTCTGGACCATATTTCTTTTTCATTTCAACATGCTTAGGTCCCCCGGTAGGGTCAAAAGTCTGAGACCTACTGTTTCCCATTCTCAGACTTGGAATGGGGAAATATATTCCTTCACTCAAAGGACGTCTCCAATGAGGACCTTTAATCTGTACTCACACTTCTTCGGAGTACTTCACACTTCTTCGGACTGCTTCAAAAGTTTCACTTACCCATGAAATCTCTGTCTCACTAATGACACAACCGGAAAACCCTCTTTTATTCAAATAAAAACTAAAAAGCAGTCCTATCGTCTCAGACTATCATATTTAAAAAATGATCCCAGCGCTGGTATTCAGGAAAAGGACCTGCCAGTCCTCTCTCTCAGAAAAGGCCTTGGAGGTATGAGGCTGGAACAGCTACTTCAGTCCAGGCTGGCCATGCACTGCGGTCCGGTCCAGAGACACCAGTCGAGGGATCCTGTTCGTGACGCCAAAATTGTGGACATTGAAGGGCATGTTGAAGGTGTGAATGTCCGACCATAGTTGGTAAAAAGCGGGTAAGAAAAGGTTAAAATACCCAACTCTACACAATCAATAGCGGGAGCGGAGTTGTTCGGCTAAAAGAAGGTGTGAAAGTCCGACCATGGTTTGTAAAAAGCGGGTAAGAAAAGGTTCGAATGCCAAAATATACACCATCAAAAGCGGAAGCCGAGGTGTTCGGCTGCAAGTAGGTGTGAATGTCAGATCATAATTTGCAAAAAGCTGATGAGAAAGGTGTGAATGACCAACAAAAGTTGCTGAAAAATGTGATTCTGTGGTAGGAATTAATTCCACAGTTCTTTGACAATGCATTGTACTCAAAAATGGTTTTTTGTATGCTGACAATCGTTCAGAAAACATCAAATTTGGATCAGCAGGTGAAACGGTCCAATCTGTTTCTTTCTGACATGTAGCAACAAACTCTCCCACACCTTGTCAATGCCAGTGTGTAGGTTTGGCCAAGGAAATGTGAGGGCGAGCACCACAAACATTAAAAAAATCGAATTGCTCTGGAGTGAGCGACACAGCCAATAAAGTAGGCGCACATATTTTTTCACTACTGTTTCCCATTCTCAGACTTGGAATGGGGAAATATATTCCTTCACTCAAAGGACGTCTCCAATGACGGTGTGAATGACCGACAATAATTGCTGAAAAATGTGTTAGAAAAGGTAAGAATGCCAGACCATTCATCATCAAAAGCGGGAGTAGAGGTGTTCCGCTGTAAGATGGTGCGAATGTCCGACCATAGTTGGTAAAAAGCGGGTAAAAAAAGGTTCGAATGCCCGAATATATACCATCAAAAGCGGAAGCGGAGGTGTTCGGCTGCAAGAAGGTGTGAACGTCCGACCAAAGTTTGTAAAAAGCAGGTAAGAAAAGGTGCGAATGCCCGAACATACACCATCAAAAGAGGGAGCGGAGGTGTTCCGCTGTAAGATGGTGTGAATGTCCGACCATAGTTGGTAAAAAGCGGGTAAGAAAAGGTTCGAATGCCCGAATATATACCATCAAAAGCGGAAGCGGAGGTGTTCGGCTGCAAGAAGGTGTGAATGTCCGACCAAAGTTTGTAAAAAGCAGTTAAGAAAAGGTTCGAATATCCAACCAAACAATCAAAAGTGGGAGCAGAGCTGTTCGACTGCAAGTAGGTGTGAATGTCCACCCATAATTCCTGAAAAATGGGTAAGAAAAGGTGCGAATGCCCAACCATACATCATCAAAAGAAGACGTGGATGTGTTCTGCTACAAGAAGGTTTGAATGTCCGACCATAGTTTGTAAAAAGTGGGTAAGAAAAAGTTTGAATGCCCGAACATACACCATCAAAAGAGGGAGCGGAGGGTTTCCGCTGTAAGACGGTGTGAATGTCCGACCATAATTGGTAAAAAGCGGGTAAGAAAAGGTTAAAATACCCGACTGTACACAATCAATAGCGGGAGCGGAGTTGTTCGGCTACAAGAAGGTGTGAAAGTCCGACCATGGTTTGTAAAACGCGGGTAAGACAAGGTGCGAATGCCCGACAATGTATGATCAAAAGAGGGAGCGGAGGTGTTCGGCTGCAAGGTCTGAATTTCCAACAATAATTTGTAAACACCGTTGAAGAAAAGCCTCGAAAGCCCGACTATACACCATCAAAAGCGGGAGCAGAGGTGTTCAGCTGCAAGAACGTCTGAATGTCCACCAATAATTACTGAAAAATGGGTAAGAAAAGGTGTGAATGCCCAACTATACATCATAAAAAGCAGAAGTGGATGTGTTCGGCCACAAGAAGGTTTGAATGTCCGACCATAGTTTGTAAAAGGCGGGTAAGAAAAGGTTTGAATGCCCGAACATACACAATCAAAAGAGGGAGCGGAGGTGTTTCGCTGCAAGAAGGTGTGAATGTCCGAGCATAGTTTGTAAAAAGTCGGTAAGAAAAGGTTCGAATGCCAGAACAAACACCATCAAAAGAGGGAGCGGAGGTGTTCCGCTGTAAGAAGGTGTGAATGTCCGACCATAGTTGGTAAAAAGCGGGTAAGAAAAGGTTAAAATACCCGACTCTACACAATCAATAGCGGGAGCGGAGTTATTCGGCTAAAAGAAGGTGTGAAAGTCCGACCATGGTTTGTAAAAAGCGGGTAAGAAAAGGTTCGAATGCCAAAATATACACCATCAAAAGCGGAAGCCGAGGTGTTCGGCTGCAAGTAGGTGTGAATGTCAGATCATAATTTGCAAAAAGCTGATGAGAAAGGTGTGAATGACCGACAATAATTGCTGAAAAATGTGTTAGAAAAGGTAAGAATGCCGGACCATTCATCATCAAAAGCGGGAGAAGAGGTGTTCGGCTGCAAGAAGCTGTGAATGTCCAGCCATAATTACCTAAAAACGGGTAAGAAAAGGTAGTATTGCCAGACCATAAATTATCAAAACAGGGAGCGGAGGTGTTCCGCTGAAAGAAGGTGTGAATGTCCGACCATAATTGGTAAAAAGCGGGTAAGAAAAGGTTAAAATACCCGACTGTACACAATCAATAGCGGGAGCGGAGTTGTTTGGCTACTAAAAGGTGTGAAAGTCCGACCATGGTTTGTAAAAAGCGGGTAAGAAAAGGTTCGAATGCCAAAATATACACCTTCAAAATAGGGAGCGGAGGTGTTCAGCTGCAAGAAGGTCTGAATGTCCATCAATAATTGCGAGAAAACATGAAAAAAAATTTTCGAATATCCAACCGCACATGATCATAAGTGGAAGAGGAGGTGTTCAGCTGCAAGAAGGTTTGAATGTCCGACCATAGTTTGTAAAAAGCGGGTAAGAAAAGGTTCAAATGCCCGAACATACACCATCAAAAGAGGCAGCGGAGGTGTTCCGCCATAAGAAGGTGTGAATGTCCGACCGTAGTTGGTAAAAAGTGGGTAAGAAAAGGTTAAAAAACCCGACTGTACACAATCAATAGCGGGAGCGGAGTTGTTCGGCTACAAGAAGGTGTGAAAGTCCGACCATAGTTTGTAAAACGCGGGTAAGACAAGGTGCGAATGCCCGACAATGTATGATCAAAAGAGGGAGCGGAGATTTTAGGCTGCAAGGTCTGAATTTCCAACCATAATTTGTAAACACCGTTGAAGAAAAGCCTCCAAAGCCCGACTATACACCATCAAAAGCGGGAGCGGAGGTATTCAGCTGCAAGAAGGTCTGAATGTCCACCAATAATTACTGAAAAATGGGTAAGAAAAGGTATGAATGCCCAACTATACATCATCAAAAGCAGAAGTGGATGTGTTCGGCCACAAGAAGGTTTGAATGTCCGACCATAGTTTGTAAAAGGCGGGTAAGAAAAGGTTCGAATGCCCGAACATACACAATCAAAAGAGGGAGCGGAGGTGTTTCGCTGTAAGAAGGTGTGAATGTCCGACCATAGTTGGTAAAAAGCGGGTAAGAAAAGGTTAAATTACCCGACTCTACACAATCAATAGCAGGAGCGGAGTTGTTCGGCTAAAAGAAGGTGTGAAAGTCCGACCATGGTTTGTAAAAAGCGGGTAAGAAAAGGTTCGAATGCCAAAATATACACCATCAAAAGCGGAAGCCGAGGTGTTCGGCTGCAAGTAGGTGTGAATGTCAGATCATAATTTGCAAAAAGTTGATGAGAAAGGTGTGAATGACCGACAATAATTGCTGAAAAATGTGTTAGAAAAGGTAAGAATGCCGGACAATTCATCATCAAAAGCGGGAGAAGAGGTGTTCGGCTGCAAGAAGCTGTGAATGTCCAGCCATAATTACCTAAAAACGGGTAAGAAAAGGTAGTATTGCCAGACCATAAATGATCAAAACAGGGAGCGGAGGTGTTCCGCCGAAAGAAGGTGTGAATGTCCGACCATAATTGGTAAAAAGCGGGTAAGAAAAGGTTCAAATACCCGACTGTACACAATCAATAGCGGGAGCGGAGTTGTTTGGCTACTAAAAGGTGTGAAAGTCCGACCATGGTTTGTAAAAAGCGGGTAAGAAAAGGTTCGAATGCCAAAATATACACCATCAAAAGAGGGAGCGGAGGTGTTCAGCTGAATGTCCATCAATAATTGTTAGAAAACATGAAAAAAAAATTTCGAATATCCAACCGCACATGATCATAAGTGGGAGAGGAGGTGTTCAGCTGCAAGAAGGTGTGAATGTCCACCCATAATTCCTCAAAAATGGGTAAAAAAAAAGGTGCGAATGCCTAACCATACATCATCGAAAGAGGGAGCGGAGGTGTTCCGCTGTAAGATGGTGTGAATGTCCAACCATAGATGGTAAAAAGCGGGTAAGAAAAGGTTAAATTACCCGACTGTACACAATCAAAAGAGGGAGCGGAGTTGTTCAGCTAAGAGAAGGTGTGAAAGTCCGACCTTGGTTTGTAAAAAGCGGGTAAGAAAAGGTTCGTATGCCCGAATATACACCATCAAAAGCGGAAGCGGAGGTGTTCGGCTGCAAGATATTGTGAACGTCCGACCAAAGTTTGTAAAAAGCAGTTAAGAAAAGGTTCGAATATCTAACCAAACATAATCAAAAGCGGGAGCAGAGCTGTTCGACTGGAAGTAGGTGTGAATGTCAGATCATAATTTGCAAAAAGCTGATGAGAAAGGGTGAGAATGCCCGACTATACACCATCAAATGCGGTAGCGGAGTTGTTCGGCTGTGAGTAGGTGTGAATCTCCAACCATAATTGCTGAAAAATGTGTTAGAAAAGGTAAAAATGCCGGTCCATACATCATCAAAATCGGGAGAGGTGGTGTTCAGCTGCAAGAAGGTCTAAATGTCCATCAATAATTGCTAGAAAACATGAAAGAAAATTTTCGAAAATCAAACCGCACATGATCATTAGCGGGAGAGGAGGTGTTCAACTGCAAGAAGGTGTGAATGTCCGACCATAGTTTGTAAAAAATGGGTAAGAAAAGGTGCGAATGCTCAACCATACATCATCAAAAGCAGGAGTGCATGTGTTCGGCTACAAGAAGGTGTGAACGTGCAACCAAAGTTTGTAAAAAGCAGTTAAGAAAAGGTTCGAATATCCAACCATACATAATCAAAAGCGGGAGCAGAGCTGTTCGACTGCAAGTAGGTGTGAATGTCAGATCATAATTTGCAAAAAGCTGATGAGAAAGGGTGAGAATGCCCGACTATACACCATCAAATGCGGTAGCGGAGTTGTTCGGCTGTGAGTAGGTGTGAATCTCCAACCATAATTGCTGAAAAATGTGTTAGAAAAGGTAAAAATGCCGGTCCATACATAATCAAAATCGGGAGAGGTGGTGTTCAGCTGCAAGAAGGTCTAAATGTCCATCAATAATTGCTAGAAAACATGAAAGAAAATTTTCGAAAATCAAACCACACATGATCATAAGTGGGAGAGGAGGTGTTCAGCTGCAAGAAGGTGTGAATGTCCACCCATAATACCTGAAAAATGGGTAAAAAAAAGGTGCGAATGCCCAACCATACATCATCAAAAGCAGGAGTGCATGTGTTCGGCTACAAGAAGGTGTGAACGTCCAACCAAAGTTTGTAAAAAGCAGTTAAGAAAAGGTTCGAATATCCAACCATACATAATCAAAAGCGGGAGCAGAGCTGTTCGACTGCAAGTAGGTGTGAATGTCAGATCATAATTTGCAAAAAGCTGATGAGAAAGGGTGAGAATGCCCGACTATACACCATCAAATGCGGGAGCGGAGTTGTTCGGCTGTGAGTAGGTGTGAATCTCCGACCATAATTGCTGAAAAATGTGTTAGAAAAGGTAAGAATGCCGGTCCATACATCATCAAAAGCGAGAGAGGTTGTGTTCGGCTGCAAGTAGGTGTGAATGTCCAGCCATAATTACTCACAAACGGGTAAGAAAAGGTAGTATTGCCAGACCATATATGATCAAAACAGGGAGCGGAGGTGTTCTGCTGTAAGAAGGTGTGAATGTCCAACCATAGTTGGTAAAAAGCGGGTAAGAAAAGGTTAAAATACCCGACTGTACACAATCAATAGCGGGAGCGGAGTTGTTCGGCTACTAAAAGGTGTGAAAGTCCGACCATGGTTTGTAAAAAGCGGGTACGAAAAGGTGCGAATGTCCGACAATGTATGATCAAAAGAGAGAGCGGAGGTTTTCGGATACAAGAAGGTTTGAATGTCCCACCATAGTTTGTAAAAAGCGGTTAAGAAAAGGTTCGAAAGCCCGACTATACACCATCAAAAGCGGGAGCAGAGGTGTTCCGCTGTAAGACGGTGTGAATGTCCGACCATAGTTGGTAAAAAGCGGGTAAGAAAAGGTTAAAATACCCGACTGTACACAATCAATAGCGGGAGCGGAGTTGTTTGGCTACAAGAAGGTGTGAAAGTCACACCATGGTTTGTAAAAACCGGGAAGAAAAGGCTCGAAAGCCCGACTATACACAATCAAAAAGAAGGTTTGAATGTCCATCAATAATTGCTTTAAAACAAGAAAGTAAATTTTCGAATATCAAACCGTACATGATCATAAGCGGGAGAGGAGGTGTTCCGCTGTAAGACGGTGTGAATGTCCGACCATAGTTGGTAAAAAGCGGGTAAGAAAAGGTTAAAATACCCGACTGTACACAATCAATAGCGGGAGCGGAGTTGTTCGGCTACTAAAAGGTGTGAAAGTCCAACCCTGGTTTGTAAAAGCGGGTAAGAAAAGGTTCGAATGCCCGAACATACACCATCAAAAGAGGGAGCGGAGGTGTTCCGCTGTAAGACGGTGTGAATGTCCGATCATAGTTGGTAAAAAGCGGGTAAGAAAAGGTTAAAATACCCGACTGTACACAATCAAAAGAGGGAGCGGAGTTGTTCAGCTAAGAGAAGGTGTGAAAGTCCGACCATGGTTTGTAAAAAGCGGGTAAGAAAAGGTTCGTATGCCCGAATATACACTATCAAAACCGGAAGCGTAGGTGTTCGGCTGCAAGAAGGTGTGAACGTCAGACCAAAGTTTGTAAAAAAGCAGTTAAGAAAAGGTTCGAATATCTAACCAAACATAATCAAAAGCGGGAGCAGAGCTGTTCGACTGCAAGTAGGTGTGACTGTCAGAGAATAATTTGCAAAAAGCTGATGAGAAAGGGTGAGAAATCCCGACTATACACCATCAAATGCGGTAGCGGAGTTGTTCGACTGTGAGTAGGTGTGATTCTCAAACCATAATTGCTGAAAAATGTGTTAGAAAAGGTAAGAATGCCGGTCCATACATCATCAAAAGCGGGAGAGGTGGTGTTCGGCTGCAAGTAGGTGTGAATGTCCATTAATAATTGCTTTAAAACATGAAAGAAAATTTTAGAATATCAAACCTTACATGATCATTAGCGGGAGAGGAGGTGTTCAGCTGCAAGAAGATGTGAATATCCACCCATAATTACTGAAAAATGGGTAGGAAAAGATGCGAATGTCCAACCATAAATCATCAAAAGCAGGAGTGGAGTTGTTCAGCTACAAGAAGGTATGAAAGTCCAACCATGGTTTGTAAAAAGCGGGTAAGAGAAGGTTCGAATACTGAAAAATGTGTTAGAAAAGGTAAGAATGCCGGATCATATATCATCAAAAGCGGGAGAGGTTGTGTTCGGCTGCAAGAAGGTGTGAATGTCCAGCCATAATTACTCACAAACGGGTAAGAAAAGGTACTATTGCCAGACCATATATGATCAAAACAGGGAGCGGAGGTGGTTAAGCTGCAAGAAGGTTTGAATGTCCGACTAAAGTTTGTAAAAAGCGGGTAAGACAAGGTGTGAATGCCCGACAATGTATGATCAAAAGAGGTGCGGAGGTTTTCAGCTGCAAGAAGGTCTGAATATCCACCCATAATTACTGAAAAATGGGTAAGAAAAGGTGCGAAAGCCCAACCGCACATGATCATAAGTGGATGAGAAGGTGTTCGACTGCAAGTAGGTGTGAATGTAAGATCATAATTTGTAAAAAGCGGGTAAGAAAAGGTAAGAATGCCCAACCATAAATTATCAAAAGTGGCAGCAGAGTTTCGGCTGGTATTTATCAATGTCTAGATACATTTCAACAACAAACAACGTTGTACTTTGCAGTAAAAGAAAGTGCAAATCAAAAGTTTTAGGAATCCGAGAATAAGCTTATTTTCATGAGTTCTCCACGATTTCGGATTTTATGTATAAAATGAATTTCTTCACGCAAACTAAGTTAACACTGCTTTGTCCTTCATATGTACCCATTTCTACATATATTTCAAGCATAAACTTCCTCATATTACCCTGAATGAGAAAGAGCCACACTTGTGATTAAGCCATACCTCCCTTTTGAGGAGTTCTGCATGATTTGGGATTTTATCTATAAAATTAATTCCTTCACTCAAACTATGTTAAAACGGCTTTTACCTTCATATTTATCAATGTCTCGATAGATTTAAACAAAAAAAACACGTTGTACTTTGCAATAAAAGAAAGAGCCAATCAAAAGTTTTAGGAATCCGAGAATAAGCTTATTTTCATGAGTTCTGCACGATTTCGGATTTTATGTATAAAATGAATTCATTCACTTAAACCAAGTTAAAACTGCTTTTTCCTTCATATTTATCAATGTCTAGATCGACTTCAACAAAGAACAACATTGTATTTTGCAGTAGAAGAAAGAGCAAAACTGAAGGATCAGGAATCCGAGAATAAGCTTCTTTTCATACGTTCTGCATGATTTGGGATTTTATGTATAAAATGAATTCCTTCACTCAAACTAAGTTAACACTGCTTTGTCCTTCATATGTACCCATTTCTACATATATTTCAAGCATAAACTTCCTCATACTACCCTGAATGAGAAAGAACCACACTTGTGATTAAGCCATACGCCCCTTTTGAGGAGTTCTGCATGATTTGGGATTTTATCTATAAAATCAATTCCTTCACTCAAACTATGTTAAAACGGCTTTACCTTCATATTTATCAATGTCTCGATAGATTTAAACAAAAAAACAACGTTGTACTTTGCAGTAAAAGAAAGAGCCAATCAAAAGTTTTAGGAATCCGAGAATAAGCTTATTTTCATGAGTTCTGCACGATTTCGGATTTTATATATAAAATGAATTCATTCACTCAAACCAAGTTAAAACTGCTTTTTCCTTCATATTTATCAATGTCTAGATCGACTTCAACAAAGAACAACATTGTATTTTGCAGTAGAAGAAAGAGCAACACTGAAGGATCAGGAATCCGAGAATAAGCTTATTTTCTTATGGGCAAGTGGGAACTGCTTTGTCCTTCATATTTATCAATGTGTAGATGGATTTCAACTTCTTCTACTGCAAAGTCCAATGTTTTTCTTTGTTGAAGTCGATCTAGACATTGATGAATATGGAAGGACAAAGCAGTTTTAACTTGGTTTGAGCAAAGCAATTCATTTTATAGCAAAATCCGAAATCGTGCAGAACTCATGAAAGCAGGCTTATACTCGGATTCCTGAAACTTTAGATTTGCTCTTTCTTTTACTGCAAAGTACAACGTTGTTTTTTTGTTTAAATATTTCTAGACATGGTAAATATGAAGGACAAATCAGTTTTAACATAGTTTGAGTGAAGTAATGCATTTTATAAGCAAAATCCCAAATCATGCAGAACTCACGAAATGCTTTTTCTCACTTTTCACTGCTTTTTACAAACTTTGGTCGGACGTTCACACCTTCTTGCATCCGAACACCTCCGCTTCCGCTTTTGATGATGTATATTCGGGCATTCGAACCTTTTTTTACCCGCTTTTTACAAACCATTGTCGGACTTTCACACCTTATTGCAGCCGAACACCACCTCTCCCAATTTTGATGATGTATGGTCCAGTATTCTTACCTTTTCTAACACATTTTTCAGCAATTATGGTCGGACATTCACACCTACTCACAGCTGGACACCTCCGCTCCAGCTTTTGATTATACAATGAAGGGACATCGCTCCTTGTCTTACCAGCTTTTTACAAACTTTAGTCGAACATTCACACCTTCTTGCAGCTGAACACCTCCGCTCCCGCTTTTGATGATGTATAGTCGGGCTTTCGAGCCTTTTCTTACCCGGTTTTTACAAATTATGGTTGGACATTCAGACCTTGCAGCCGAACACCTCCGCTCTCTCTTTTGATCATACATTGTTGGGCATTCGCACCTTGTCTTACCCGCTTTTTACAAACTATAGTCAGACATTCACACCTTGCAGCTGAACCTCCGCTCCATGTATGGTCTGGCAATACTACCTTTTCTTCCCCCGTTTGTGAGTAATTATGGCTGGACATTCACACCTACTTGCAGTCGAACAGCTCTGCTCCCGCTTTTGATTATGTTTGGTTGGATATTCGAACCTTTTCTTAACTGCTTTTTACAAACCATGGTCGGACTTTCACACCTTCTTGTAGCCGAACAACTCCGCTCCCGCTATTGATTGTGTACAGTCGGGTATTTTAACCTTTTCTTACCCGCTTTTTACCAAGTATGGTCGGACATTCACACCGTCTTACAGCGGAACACCTCTGCTCCCACTTTTGATGGTGTATAGTTGGGCATTCGAACCTTTTCTTACCCGCTTTTTACAAACTATGGTGGGACATTCAAACCTTCTTGTATCCGAAAACCTCCGCTCTCTCTTTTGATCATACATTGTCGGACATTCGCACCTTTTCTTACCCGCTTTTTACAAACCATGGTCGGACTTTCACACCTTCTTGTAGCCGAACACATCCGCTCCCGCTATTGATTGTGTACAGTCGGATATCTTAACCTTTTCTTACCCGCTTTTTACCAACTATGGTCGGACATTCACACCTTCGTACAGCGGAACACCTCCGCTCCCTCTTTTGCTGGTGTATGTTCGGGTATTCAAACCTTTTCTTACCCGCTTTTTCCAAACTATGGTCGGCTATTCACAGCTTCCTCTCCACCATACTTGTATGGTTGGATATTCACACCTACTTGCATCCGAAGACCTCTGCCCCAAATTTTGTTGATATTTAGTCGGACATTCGCACCTTACCCGCTTTTGGCAAACTATGGCCTTCTTGCAGCCAAACACCTCTGATCTCGCTTTTGATGATGTAAGGTTGGGCATTCAGACCTTGCTTCACCTGCTTTTCACCAAATATAGTCGGACATTCACACCTTCTTGCAGCCGAACACTTCCGCTCCACCTTTTAGTGTTCTATCACACCTTTTTTTCACCGCATTTTATACATTATGGTTGGAAATTTTCAACCACTCTCATCCGAAGACCTCTCCTCCCGCTTTTGTTAATATATTTGAACTTTAGTCGGACATTCAAACCTTCTTGCAGCTGAACCACCTCCGCTCCCTGTTTTGATCATATATGGTCTGGCAATACTACCTTTTCTTACCCGTTTGTGAGTAATTATGGCTGGACATTCACACCTACTTGCAGCCGAACACAACCTCCCTCGCTTTTGATGATGTATGGACCGGCATTCTTACCTTTTCTAACACATTTTTCAGCAATTATGGTCGGAGATTCACACCTACTCACAGCCGAACAACTCCGCTCCCGCATTTGATGGTGTATAGTCGGGCATTCTCACCCTTTCTCATCAGCTTTTTGCAAATTATGATCTGACATTCACACCTACTTGCAGTCGAACAGCTCTGCTCCCGCTTTTGATTATGTATGGTTGGATATTCGAACCTTTTCTTAACTGCTTTTTACAAACTTTGGTTGGACGTTCACACCTTCTTGTAGCCGAACACATGCACTCCTGCTTTTGATGATGTATGGTTGGGCATTCGCACCTTTTTTTTACCCATTTTTCAGGTATTATGGGTGGACATTCACACCTTCTTGCAGCTGAACACCTCCTCTCCCACTTATGATCATGTGTGGTTTGATTTTCGAAAATTTTCTTTCATGTTTTCTAGCAATTATTGATGGACATTTCGACCTTCTTGCAGCTGAACACCACCTCTCCCGATTTTGATTATGTATGGACCGGCATTTTTACCTTTTCTAACACATTTTTCAGCAATTATGGTTGGAGATTCACACCTACTCACAGCAGAACAACTCCGCTACTGCATTTGATGGTGTATAGTTGGGCATTCTCACCCTTTCTCATCAGCTTTTTGCAAATTATGATCTGACATTCACACCTACTTCCAGTCGAACAGCTCTGCTCCCGCTTTTGATTATGTTTGGTTAGATATTCGAACCTTTTCTTAACTGCTTTTTACAAACTTTGGTCGGACGTTCACAATATCTTGCAGCCGAACACCTCCGCTTCCGCTTTTGATGGTGTATATTCGGGCATACGAACCTTTTCTTACCCGCTTTTTACAAACCAAGGTCAGACTTTCACACCTTCTCTTAGCTGAACAACTCCGCTCCCTCTTTTGATTGTGTACAGTCGGGTAATTTAACCTTTTCTTACCCGCTTTTTACCATCTATGGTCGGACATTCACATCGTCTTACAGCGGAACACCTCCGCTCCCTCTTTTGATGATGTATGGTTAGGCATTCGCACCTTTTCTTACCCATTTTTCAGTAATTATGGGTAGACATTCACACCTTCTTGCAGCTGAACACCTCCTCTCCCGCTTATGATCATGTGCAGTTTGATATTCGAAAATTTTCTTTCATGTTTTCTAGCAATTATTGATGGACATTTAGACCTTCTTGCAGCTGAACACCTCCGCTCCCACTTTTGATGGTGTATAGTCGGGCTTTCGAGCCTTTTCTTCCCCGGTTTTTACAAATTATGGTTGGACATTCAGACCTTCTTGCAGCCGAAAACCTCCACTCCCTCTTTTGATCATACATTGTCGGGCATTCGCACCTTTTCTTACCCGCTTTTTACAAACCATGGTCGGACTTTCACACCTTTTAGTAGCCGAACAACTCCGCTCCCGCTATTGATTGTGTACAGTCGGGTATTTTAACCTTTTCTTACCCGCTTTTTACCAACTATGGTTGGACATTCACACCTTCTTACAGCAGAACACCTCTGCTCTCTGTTTTTATTATGTATGGTTTGACATTCGCACCTTCTCTCACCCGCCTTTTACTATGGTCGGCCATTCACAGCTTCCTCTCCACCATACTTGTATGGTGGGATATTCACACCCACTTGCATCCGAAGACCTCCGCCCCCACTTTTGTTGATATTTAGTCGGACATTCGCACCTTACCCGCTTTTGGCAAACTATGGCCTTCTTGCAGCCAAACACCTCTGATCTCGCTTTTGATGATGTAAGGTTGGGCATTCAGACCTTGCTTCACCTGCTTTTCACCAAATATAGTCGGACATTCACACCAACTTGCATCCGAAGACCTCCGCCCCAAATTTTGTTGATATTTAGTCGGACATTCGCACCTTACCCGCTTTTGGCAAACTATGGCCTTCTTGCAGCTAAACACCTCTGATCTCGCTTTTGATGATGTAAGGTTGGGCATTCAGACCTTGCTTCACCTGCTTTTCACCAAATATAGTCGGACATTCACACCTTCTTGCAGCCGAACACTTCCGCTCCACCTTTTAGTGTTCTATCACACCTTTTTTTCACCGCATTTTATACATTATGGTTGGAAATTTTCAACCACTCTCATCCGAAGACCTCTCCTCCCGCTTTTGTTAATATATTTGAACTTTAGTCGGACATTCAAACCTTCTTGCAGCTGAACCAACTCCGCTCCCTGTTTTGATCATATATGGTCTGGCAATACTACCTTTTCTTACCCGTTTGTGAGTAATTATGGCTGGACATTCACACCTACTTGCAGCCGAACACAACCTCTCTCGCTTTTGATGATGTATGGACCGGCATTCTTAACTTTTCTAACACATTTTTCAGCAATTATGGTCGGAGATTCACACCTACTCACAGCCGAACAACTCCGCTCCCGCATTTGATGATGTATAGTCGGGCATTCTCACCCTTTCTCATCAGCTTTTTGCAAATTATGATCTGACATTCACACCTACTTGCAGTCGAAAAGCTCTGCTCCCGCTTTTGATTATGTTTGGTTGGATATTCGAACCTTTTCTTAACTGCTTTTTACATATTTTGGTTGGACGTTGACACCTTCTTGTAGCCGAACACTTCCACTCCTGCTTTTGATGATGTATGGTTGGGCATTCACACCTTTTTTTTGCCCATTTTTCAGGAATTATGGGTGGACATTCACACCTTCTTGCAGCTGAACACCTCCGCTCCCGCTTTTGATCATACATTGTCAGGCATTCGCACCTTGTCTTACCCACTTTTTACAAACTTTAGTCGAACAGTCACACCTACTTGCAGCCGAACACAACGTCTCTCGCTTTTGATGATGTATGGACCGGCATTCTTACCTTTTCTAACACATTTTTCAGCAATTATGGTCGGAGATTCACACCTACTCACAGCCGAACAACTCCGCTCCCGCATTTGATGGTGTATAGTCGGGCATTTTCACCCTTTCTCATCAGCTTTTTGCAAATTATGATCTGACATTCACACCTACTTGCAGTCGAACAGCTCTGCTCCCGCTTTTGATTATGTTTGGTTAGATATTCGAACCTTTTCTTAACTGCTTTTTACAAACTTTGGTTGGACGTTCAAACCTTCTTGTAGCCGAACACATGCACTCCTGCTTTTGATGATGTATGGTTAGGCATTCGCACCTTTTCTTACCCATTTTTCAGTAATTATGGGTAGACATTCACACCTTCTTGCAGCTGAACACCTCCTCTCCCGCTTATGATCATGTGTAGTTTGATATTCGAAAATTTTCTTTCATGTTTTCTAGCAATTATTGATGGACATTCAGACCGTCTTGAAGCTGAACACCTCCGCTCCCACTTTTGATGGTGTATAGTCGGGCTTTCGAGCCTTTTCTTCCCCGGTTTTTACAAATTATGGTTGGACATTCAGACCTTCTTGCAGCCGAAAACCTCCACTCCCTCTTTTGATCATACATTGTCGGGCATTCGCACCTTTTCTTACCCGCTTTTTACAAACCATGGTCGGACTTTCACACCTTTTAGTAGCCGAACAACTCAGCTCCCGCTATTGATTTTGTACAGTCGGGTATTTTAACCTTTTCTTACCCGCTTTTTACCAACTATGGTTGGACATTCACACCTTCTTACAGCAGAACACCTCCGCTCCCTGTTTTGATTATGTATGGTTTGACATTCGCACCTTCTCTCACCCGCCTTTTACTATGGTCGGCCATTCACAGCTTCCTCTCCACCATACTTGTATGGTGGGATATTCACACCCACCTGCATCCGAAGACCTCCGCCCCCACTTTTGTTGATATTTAGTCGGTCATTCGCACCTTACCCGCTTTTGGCAAACTATGGCCTTCTTGCAGCCAAACACCTCTGATCTCGCTTTTGATGATGTAAGGTTGGGCATTCAGACCTTGCTTCACCTGCTTTTCACCAAATATAGTCGGACATTCACACCAACTTGCATCCGAAGACCTCCGCCCCAAATTTTGTTGATATTTAGTCGGACATTCGCACCTTACCCGCTTTTGGCAAACTATGGCCTTCTTGCAGCCAAACACCTCTGATCTCGCTTTTGATGATGAAAGGTTGGGCATTCAGACCTTGCTTCACCTGCTTTTCACCAAATATAGTCGGACAGTCACACCTTCTTGCAGCCGAACACTTCCGCTCCACCTTTTAGTGTTCTATCACACCTTTTTTTCACCGCATTTTATACATTATGGTTGGAAATTTTCAACCACTCTCATCCGAAGACCTCTCCTCCCGCTTTTGTTAATATATTTGAACTTTAGTCGGACATTCAAACCTTCTTGCAGCTGAACCACCTCCGCTCCCTGTTTTGATCATATATGGTCTGGCAATACTACCTTTTCTTACCCGTTTGTGAGTAATTATGGCTGGACATTCACACCTACTTGCAGCCGAACACAACCTCTCTCGCTTTTGATGATGTATGGACCGGCATTCTTACCTTTTCTAACACATTTTTCAGCAATTATGGTCGGAGATTCACACCTACTCACAGCCGAACAACTCCGCTCCCGCATTTGATGGTGTATAGTCGGGCATTTTCACCCTTTCTCATCAGCTTTTTGCAAATTATGATCTGACATTCACACCTACTTGCAGTCGAACAGCTCTGCTCCCGCTTTTGATTATGTTTGGTTAGATATTCGAACCTTTTCTTAACTGCTTTTTACAAACTTTGGTTGGACGTTCACACCTTCTTGTAGCCGAACACATGCACTCCTGCTTTTGATGATGTATGGTTGGGCATTCGCACCTTTTTTTTACCCATTTTTCAGGTATTATGGGTGGACATTCACACCTTCTTGCAGCTGAACACCTCCTCTCCCACTTATGATCATGTGTGGTTTGATTTTCGAAACTTTTCTTTCATGTTTTCTAGCAATTATTGATGGACATTTAGACCTTCTAGCAGCTGAACACCACCTCTCCCGATTTTGATGATGTATGGACCGGCATTTTTACCTTTTCTAACACATTTTTCAGCAATTATGGTTGGAGATTCACACCTACTCACAGCAGAATAACTCCGCTACCGCATTTGATGGTGTATAGTCGGGCATTCTCACCCTTTCTCATCAGCTTTTTGCAAATTATGATCTGACATTCACACCTACTTCCAGTCGAACAGCTCTGCTCCCGCTTTTGATTATGTTTGGTTAAATATTCGAACCTTTTCTTAACTGCTTTTTACAAACTTTGGTCGGACGTTCACAATATCTTGCAGCCGAACACCTCCGCTCCCGCTTTTGATGGTGTATATTCGGGCATACGAACCTTTTCTTACCCACTTTTTACAAACCAAGGTCGGACTTTCACACCTTCTCTTAGCTGAACAACTCCGCTCCCTCTTTTGATTGTGTACAGTCGGGTAATTTAACCTTTTCTTACCCGCTTTTTACCATCTATGGTCGGACATTCACACCGTCTTACAGCGGAACACCTCCGCTCCCTCTTTTGATGATGTATGGTTAGGCATTCGCACCTTTTCTTACCCATTTTTCAGTAATTATGGGTAGACATTCACACCTTCTTGCAGCTGAACACCTCCTCTCCCGCTTATGATCATGTGCAGTTTGATATTCGAAAATTTTCTTTCATGTTTTCTAGCAATTATTGATGGACATTCAGACCGTCTTGCAGCTGAACACCTCCGCTCCCACTTTTGATCATACATAGTCGGGCTTTCGAGCCTTTTCTTCCCCGGTTTTTACAAATTATGGTTGGACATTCAGACCTTCTTGCAGCCGAAAACCTCCACTCCCTCTTTTGATCATACATTGTCGGGCATTCGCACCTTTTCTTACCCGCTTTTTACAAACCATGGTCGGACTTTCACACCTTTTAGTAGCCGAACAACTCCGCTCCCGCTATTGATTTTGTACAGTCGGGTATTTTAACCTTTTCTTACCCGCTTTTTACCAACTATGGCTGGACATTCACACCTTCTTACAGCAGAACACCTCCGCTCCCTGTTTTGATTATGTATGGTTTGACATTCGCACCTTCTCTCACCCGCCTTTTACTATGGTCGGCCATTCACAGCTTCCTCTCCACCATACTTGTATGGTGGGATATTCACACCCACCTGCATCCGAAGACGTCCGCCCCCACTTTTGTTGATATTTAGTCGGTCATTCGCACCTTACCCGCTTTTGGCAAACTATGGCCTTCTTGCAGCCAAACACCTCTGATCTCGCTTTTGATGATTTAAGGTTGGGCATTCAGACCTTGCTTCACCTGCTTTTCACCAAATATAGTCGGACATTCACACCAACTTGCATCCGAAGACCTCCGCCCCAAATTTTGTTGATATTTAGTCGGACATTCGCACCTTATGGCACCTTGGCAAACTATGGCCTTCTTGCAGCCAAACACCTCTGATCTCGCTTTTGATGATGAAAGGTTGGGCATTCAGACCTTGCTCCACCTGCTTTTCACCAAATATAGTCGGACAGTCACACCTTCTTGCAGCCGAACACTTCCGCTCCACCTTTTAGTGTTCTATCACACCTTTTTTTCACCGCATTTTATACATTATGGTTGGAAATTTTCAACCACTCTCATCCGAAGACCTCTCCTCCCGCTTTTGTTAATATATTTGAACTTTAGTCGGACATTCAAACCTTCTTGCAGCTGAACCAACTCCGCTCCCTGTTTTGATCATATATGGTCTGGCAATACTACCTTTTCTTACCCGTTTGTGAGTAATTATGGCTGGACATTCACACCTACTTGCAGCCGAACACAACCTCTCCCGCATTTGATGGTGTATAGTCGGGCATTCTCACCCTTTCTCATCAGCTTTTTGCAAATTATGATCTGACATTCACACCTACTTGCAGTCGAACACCTCTGCTCCCGCTTTTGATTATGTATGGTTGGATATTCGAACCTTTTCTTAACTGCTTTTTACAAACTTTGGTTGGACGTTCACACCTTGTAGCCGAACACATGCACTCCTGCTTTTGATGATGTATGGTTGGGCATTCGCACCTTTTTTTTACCCATTTTTCAGGTATTATGGGTGGACATTCACACCTTCTTGCAGCTGAACACCTCCTCTCCCACTTATGATCATGTGTGGTTTGATTTTCGAAAATTTTCTTTCATGTTTTCTAGCAATTATTGATGGACATTTAGACCTTCTTGCAGCTGAACACCACCTCTCCCGATTTTGATTATGTATGGACCGGCATTTTTACCTTTTCTAACACATTTTTCAGCAATTATGGTCGGAGATTCACACCTACTCACAGCCGAACAACTCCGCTACCGCATTTGATGGTGTATAGTCGGGCATTCTCACCCTTTCTCATCAGCTTTTTGCAAATTATGATCTGACATTCACACCTACTTGCAGTCGAACAGCTCTGCTCCCGCTTTTGATTATGTATGGTTGGATATTCGAACCTTTTCTTAACTGCTTTTTACAAACTTTGGTTGGACGTTCACACCTTCTTGTAGCCGAACACATGCACTCCTGCTTTTGATGATGTATGGTTGGGCATTCGCACCTTTTTTTTACCCATTTTTCAGGTATTATGGGTGGACATTCACACCTTCTTGCAGCTGAACACCTCCCCTCCCACTTATGATCATGTGTGGTTTGATTTTCGAAAATTTTCTTTCATGTTTTCTAGCAATTATTGATGGACATTTAGACCTTCTTGCAGCTGAACACCACCTCTCCCGATTTTGATGATGTATGGACCGGCATTTTTACCTTTTCTAACACATTTTTCAGCAATTATGGTTGGAGATTCACACCTACTCACAGCCGAACAACTCCGCTACCGCATTTGATGGTGTATAGTCGGGCATTCTCACCCTTTCTCATCAGCTTTTTGCAAATTATGATCTGACATTCACACCTACTTCCAGTCGAACAGCTCTGCTCCCGCTTTTGATTATGTTTGGTTAGATATTCGAACCTTTTCTTAACTGCTTTTTACAAACTTTGGTCGGACGTTCACAATATCTTGCAGCCGAACACCGAACAGGTGCGAATGTCCGACTAAATATCAACAAAATTTGGGGCGGAGGTCTTCGGATGCAAGTTGGTGTGAATGTCCGACTATATTTGGTGAAAAGCAGGTGAAGCAAGGTCTGAATGCCCAACCTTACATCATCAAAAGCGAGATAAGAGGTGTTTGGCTGCAAGAAGGCCATAGTTTGCCAAAAGCGGGTAAGGTGCGAATGACCGACTAAATATCAACAAAAGTGGGGGCGGAGGTCTTCGGATGCAGGTGGGTGTGAATATCCCACCATACAAGTATGGTGGAGAGGAAGCTGTGAATGGCCGACCATAGTAAAAGGCGGGTGAGAGAAGGTGCGAATGTCAAACCATACATAATCAAAACAGGGAGCGGAGGTGTTCTGCTGTAAGAAGGTGTGAATGTCCAACCATAGTTGGTAAAAAGCGGGTAAGAAAAGGTTAAAATACCCGACTGTACACAATCAATAGCGGGAGCGGAGTTGTTCGGCTACTAAAAGGTGTGAAAGTCCGACCATGGTTTGTAAAAAGCGGGTAAGAAAAGGTTAAAATGCCCGACAATGTATGATCAAAAGAGGGAGTGGAGGTTTTCGGCTGCAAGAAGGTCTGAATGTCCAACCATAATTTGTAAAAACCGGGGAAGAAAAGGCTCGAAAGCCTGACTCTACACCATCAAAAGTGGGAGCGGAGGTGTTCAGCTGCAAGACGGTCTGAATGTCCATCAATAATTGCTAGAAAACATGAAAGAAAATTTTCGAATATCAAACTGCACATGATCATAAGCGGGAGAGGAGGTGTTCAGCTGCAAGAAGGTGTGAATGTCTACCCATAATTACTGAAAAATGGGTAAGAAAAGGTGCGAATGCCTAACCATACATCATCAAAAGAGGGAGCGGAGGTGTTCCGCTGTAAGACGGTGTGAATGTCCGACCATAGATGGTAAAAAGCGGGTAAGAAAAGGTTAAATTACCCGACTGTACACAATCAAAAGAGGGAGCGGAGTTGTTCAGCTAAGAGAAGGTGTGAAAGTCCGACCTTGGTTTGTAAAAAGCGGGTAAGAAAAGGTTCGTATGCCCGAATATACACCATCAAAAGCGGGAGCGGAGGTGTTCGGCTGCAAGATATTGTGAACGTCCGACCAACGTTTGTAAAAAGCAGTTAAGAAAAGGTTCGAATATCTAACCAAACATAATCAAAAGCGGGAGCAGAGCTGTTCGACTGGAAGTAGGTGTGAATGTCAGATCATAATTTGCAAAAAGCTGATGAGAAAGGGTGAGAATGCCCGACTATACACCATCAAATGCGGTAGCGGAGTTGTTCGGCTGTGAGTAGGTGTGAATCTCCAACCATAATTGCTGAAAAATGTGTTAGAAAAGGTAAAAATGCCGGTCCATACATCATCAAAATCGGGAGAGGTGGTGTTCAGCTGCAAGAAGGTCTAAATGTCCATCAATAATTGCTAGAAAACATGAAAGAAAATTTTCGAAAATCAAACCACACATGATCATAAGTGGGAGGGGAGGTGTTCAGCTGCAAGAAGGTGTGAATGTCCACCCATAATACCTGAAAAATGGGTAAAAAAAAGGTGCGAATGCCCAACCATACATCATCAAAAGCAGGAGTGCATGTGTTCGGCTACAAGAAGGTGTGAACGTCCAACCAAAGTTTGTAAAAAGCAGTTAAGAAAAGGTTCGAATATCCAACCATACATAATCAAAAGCGGGAGCAGAGCTGTTCGACTGCAAGTAGGTGTGAATGTCAGATCATAATTTGCAAAAAGCTGATGAGAAAGGGT